>NW_017131567.1:0-505 GCF_001652005.2 Ceratina calcarata | reverse complement strand
CCAATAACAAAGACAGTAAAACCTTCATCGACGAACTTAACCACCTATTCCGCAAACTTCAACTGAACTCACAGGACAACTATTACGTAATAGCTGGCGACTTTAACGCTCGTCACACAACATGGGGAGATCACCTAGACAAAAAAAAAGGCACAATGTTAAAAAAATGGTNACCGACGAACTTAACCACCTATTCCGCAAGCTTCAGCTGAACTCACAGGACAACTATTACGTAATAGCTGGCGACTTTAACGCTCGTCACACAACATGGGGAGATCACCTAGACACAAAAAAAGGCATAATGCTAAAAAAGTGGCTGGAGAACGAAGGAATTGGCTACAAAGCCAATCTCATTCCACCCCTCACACCTACCTACCCTGCTGCTGGTTCCTTCCTTGACCTCTGCATAGCTGACAATCGGATACAGATAATCGACACAGTCCAGGACAAAATACGAACACTGGACTATAATAGCGATCATAAAGCGCTGCTATTTACAATCTCC
>NW_017131566.1:0-504 GCF_001652005.2 Ceratina calcarata | reverse complement strand
TTATTTCAGTCTCTGGTATAAAATATTTAATCGTCATAAAGTTTATAAAAATTGGATCTGAATGAAACAAACTTGGCTTAATTAATTTTCGATTGAAGTAACTTCATGTTTCGAGTATCGTCCGGCGATTAAGGAAATTCATTAGAAAGATTAACAGATAAGTTAGTTCTTGAAAAAGTAATATGAAACTTTCGTTCGTTAACAGGAGAGGTGCATAACTCAGTTGCAGGAGTTATGAGTACTTGGAAAAGTAGTGTAATTCCAACCTATTCCGTCTCTACTTTTAGCTGAGTACAGGAAGGTAAAGGAGCGAAGAATTCCATTCATAAAATATAAATTCATCATTAGTTTTGAAATTCGCTTTATTATAATTAGACTCCGGATGTTTATGCACGTACAATATTTCGCTGGTTATAAAATCTCTGTATTGTCTGACTTTTTATGTAGCCATTCATTTATTTTAATCTAGTTTTTTGATAATAAATGCTGCATTTATATTTATTT
>NW_017131565.1:0-504 GCF_001652005.2 Ceratina calcarata | reverse complement strand
ACGTACTATTACTTGTTCACAGATTCTAAGTTGAAACTCAAGATAAAGACTCGCGCGATACTCGTACATGACTGCTCTTGTAAGATTCTTTGTAAGACTGCTCTTTTTCCGTGCTTAATCACGGTCTACGTAATTTAAACATGGACAAAGCTTGACGCTATGTAACGTACAGGCTGGTACAGGCGCGTACCTACATTTACGAATAGTGGGGAGAGCGACTAGTGTGGGTTGCCCATGCCTGATATAAGCTAATGTCGCGATCCATGAGAGAGCCTCATGAAAACAATGCTGATGCAACATGAATTATTCTTGCCTCTGTGTACGTGAGAACTTGCTGCGTGTGGTTTCGTACTCGGTCCTATCTTATCGCACCGGATGCACGTGAGAATTTGCTTCGCTATGGTCTCGCGCCGTCTCGCGCTCGGTACTACCTTATCACACTGGACGCGGCTGCAAGTGCCTTCTTGTACGAGAACGGGATGTGTTTCTGCTGCGGCGAGGCTT
>NW_017131564.1:0-504 GCF_001652005.2 Ceratina calcarata | reverse complement strand
GTTCTCCAGATTTAAATTTTCACGATTCACTCAGATTTAATAGTAAATCTTATATTTTATAATATTTGTCTTACGATATCTTAAGAGTCGAAACTTGGAGTGTAGAGAAAGTATGTCCTATATTTTAGTAACGAGGATAATTTATGGTAAACCCTATCCGATTCCCTCCGAAGGATCATCCGACTAACTAAGCAAACGAGCGCAAGGAGATTCTCCTGGAAAGCATGGAAGAAACAAACGGGCGAGCGAAGGAAGGAAGGAAGGAAGGAAGAAAGGAGAGACATCGGCCGAGAGGGCATTTGAATATCCTGCGAGCTTGCATCTCCGCCGGAGAACTGGTCAATCCTGTCCTGCGGGAACGAGAGGAAAAAGGACCTGGCCGAAGGTGTATTCCGAGCCGATCTGGACCGGCGTTCCAGTGCAACTGGCCCGCATTGGCTACCATCTGCTCCCGAGCATACTTCAATTGCGTTGTTAGTTAACGTGGCTCCGCTGCATTATTTT
>NW_017131562.1:0-504 GCF_001652005.2 Ceratina calcarata | reverse complement strand
GCCGTTATCACCCAGACAATACGCCTTCCGAGTCGGCCACTCGGTAGAAGCCGCATTACACGGAATAACGAGATGCAGGGTGTTCCGTGAGGGGTGTGGGAGCCGAGGGTGGCGGATGGGGGGGGTCTTCCTGAACGGCGGTTTCCTTTGGCAGAATGCAGAATGGGGCTTGGTTGCCGAGTTGTTGGCGGGAGGCACGGACCGGTCGGAGCGCTCGGTCTGCGCGGGCTCCGACTCGGGAGCGTTGGCCCGGATCCGATCCCGAGCCGGAGCCGGCGCTCCCGAGTCGGGGCCCGTGTGGGCCGGGCGCTCTGATTGGTCCGTGTTTTTTGTTAGTAGCTCGGTGGCCGGGCCCCATTCTGCGTTTTGCCGGGGGAGGTTGTTGTTCGGGAGGACCCTCCCTGTCTGCCGTTTTCGGCTCTTGCACCCTTTGCGGAGCACCCTGTACATCGAAGACGCTTATTACAGCAGGAAATACGCGGTAGCGTGTTTCATGGATATTGA
>NW_017131561.1:0-504 GCF_001652005.2 Ceratina calcarata | reverse complement strand
CCTTTTAACGAGATCACCGAACGTCAGTTTCACCAACGATTCCCGTATTGTTCGTTGCAATTATAATAAAAATTATGAATGCAGGAGTACTACGTTGATACAACGAAGGGGTCGAGCCATGAACGTCGATGGTTCGATTAAGCCCGTGGCCATTATGAATTTTCGATGCGACGTTGATCGTAAATTAGCGGGTTTCTGGTGCACGTACAGTCTGAAAAAACCACTCCCGTGGCTGAGCACAGATTCTATACGTGCTCTCATTGGTCAGTGTTTTGTAATTCAAAAACCATGGCTTGCTTTGCATTTTACCAAAGGAAATTTTGTTCAGAAACACCTTGTCAACAATCACCCCTTTTCGGCTCTAATACTTTTTCTGGGACACCCTGTAGGACCTTTTTTGTAGAGGACGTCAGTGCTTACAACTTCTGTATAAAAAAAATTTTCGTCAGTGTCAATAATTAATTGGATATTTTCTTCTATATTTTTTAGCACGTAGCTAAGTAT
>NW_017131560.1:0-504 GCF_001652005.2 Ceratina calcarata | reverse complement strand
CTGTCCACCTCGGCTCTTAACTCACGGACGATCCTCGCTACAGGATCCTCGTTAACCACTGGTCGATTGACCACGCTCTGCGCTCTTTGAGCGAAGCGCAGTGTGTGCGCGGTCTCGTTGTAACTTCCGCTCGCTGGCGAAATTGCTGCAAACGAAACACGCAAATGCAATCGGGATTCAATTGAAATAAGTGATAGCAAACATCTACAGTCGCGTCTCTTGCGTTTCCCTTCTGTAACGACGTATTTGTCCCTCGACTCAAAACGAAATTGAATCTTTTGATAAAATCGACAAATCCTATTTATTTTATATCGACCGTTCTAATGAATTTAATTTATGACATTTTTGTATTTTGATATGAGGATTATAAATCTGATTTAAAATTGTTTATAATCCTTATACCTGTGGCGATCTAAAAACGAGCCCAGCACCGGAATAGTTTGATCTTTTAATAGGATACTGGAAGAGGAACGTACTCGCGGTCAATCATTAACGCGGACACTG
>NW_017131558.1:7230-10244 GCF_001652005.2 Ceratina calcarata | reverse complement strand
TTGTATCGAAATCCCTTTAACTACGATATAGTCAAGTGCATGCTTATATTACTTGGAGGAAATTAAAAGTCGATCTTCTCGTAAACAAAGACTCAAGTGAAAAAAGATTTATTCCATATTTAGATACATTCAACCCGACAGCAGGGTTCTCATAATTTTTCCCTCGGCCGGAAAGTGGGGACGACGCGACTATGGTGGAGACTTGGGGACTGGTACTTGATGGGGGTATGCTAGGCATGGTCAGCGAACAGCGAAGGCGCATGAGGAGAATAGTAGTGGGGATCGAAATACCGGCGAAAAAGAGGGGAAGCGAGTCGTGCGCGAAAAATTATGAGAACTCTGCCCGACAGGAAATTTTCTTCAATTTCCTCTCTGATATAACCACCGACCTTGTGTATACCATCAATACTGGGACACCCATTACATAAACATGAACTATAAACACTTTGGACACTTGTTGGTTCATCATTTTCCGCTTAGCTGAATTTAGCCTTAGCAGTAATAACATAAAAATTGGAACTTTTTAAACGAAACATAAAGTTTCAGTATATTTTTTAGTAGACCTTATTTCATTTCAATTAAATGTCCGAAAATCTAAAGGAGGGTTTCACAGTCTTGAATGTTGGATGGTTAATGATCGTTCATCGCACGCATTGACATCGTGCCACCAACAGCCACCAAAGGTGCCACCTATATTTTGTCGCATTCACGATTATAACAAGAATTATTTCAAATTTTTATCAAATCTTTGAATTTAAGGTTACGGGAAAGTTAAATTTACACTGAACATTTCATTTTTGTTATAACAGACATAATGTATAATATTTCCTAACGAAAGCAAATACGTAGCTATAGCTTCAAAGAGACGGCCATGATTTTCGATGAACTAACGTATTATGGACAGCAAGAAAATGGCCGGTAGCGTGTGTTGATCGGTTCTATTTAAGTTTGTGCGAATTTTCACCATTCATTTCGTTTTATATATACAAAAACGTATGGATAAAGTGAAATTTTCTTCTATGGCAAAGAGAATCGGGAAACGGTACGTGTTAACATAAATCTCTTTTAAGTGCAAAGTTTGCAATACCTCTGAATCTGCTGCATGTTTCTGCATCGATTATAAACCTAGATGAGTTGTCAGATTTTTCATTTTCTAAAAATAATACAATGGAATGTTAGAAATAATATTCATATACCAGAAATCTTTATGTTTGTTCCAGGAACTTGATTTAATAATTACACATCTCTGTTAAATATTTTCTGCATTTAATACTGTATTTATTGGTTTTCTCGCGTCCTTTGCAAATATTTATTTTAGATTTTTATTGACTGTTTCCAAATCGGCACTTTTAAAGAGATCGACTAGTTGATCTGCAATTTGATGATTGCACGCTGCTATAACTCTTGGAACTATTAAATCTAGTTCTCCACCTGAAATTATGTCAAATTAAGGTATATGATCTATATGCCTAAATTCTTCATTAAATGTAACTTATATGAAGTAAGTTACATATTGGAAATCTACAGAAAATGTATACCTGAAGTATCAATTACTGTTCCTCCGGCTTCTTCTATTATTAATTTTCCTGCTGCAACGTCCCAAGCTTCTATGCCTTCAACGTGGTATGCTTCAATTGCACCCATTGCAACATAACACAACGTAAGAGCAGCTGTACCTAATGATCTTATCCTGATGGTAAAGAATTATTTTAATTATTTTTTAAAATGAAGTTTCATCTTCAATAAAGTAGATAATTACCCATGAGTCCCTTGAATTAAAGCATGCATACGAGTGTATATAGGAACTAAATAATCAGAGTCTTTGGCAATCCATGGTTCCATTGCGATTAGTGACTGAGACAGATCTGAAACAATGAGAAAATATTGAAATTTCATGTAACAAAGATTAAAAGAGTAGTATTTCCAAATAAAACTTAATTCAATATTCATGTATGTACATGTATACATACGCATATACATGATATCATTAATGCCTTACTTAAGTAAGTTCACCTGTTACTTTTGATGTTTTTATTGGGTGTCCATTCAAGAAAGCTCCTTTCTGTCGTTTTGCAGAGAAGAATTGTTTCATCAATGGATTGTAGACAATTCCAATTTCTATCCTCTTATTTATAACTAACGCTAAAGAGATGCATGTATGTGGAAATTGATGAACAAAATTTGTTGTACCATCTATTGGATCTATAATCCATGTTGGTTCATCTGTTAATTTTGGCAAACAATTTCCTTCTGCAGTCGTTTCCTCACCAATAAACCTGAAAGTTTCTTCATTTTATCATTAAATTTAAACATTTTGAGATTTTTATGTAATATGTGTACATACTTGTGCTGTGGATACATATTTGATAATTGTCTTTTTAAATCATCCTCTATTCTTCGATCGTACTCCGTAACGAGATCCCATTCAATTCCTTTGATTTTTATATTTTTATTTAAATTAATTGCACCCTCTATTATCTGAAACATTTGTTGGAAAGTTTTAGATATCACTGTTGTTCTTATCAGAAACACAAACAGATGATTGTTATCTGTACGTATACGAAATGGTAATACATTCGTACTTTTCCCGCCGTTAGAACAAGTCCTTCGGCAGCTTTATAATATTCTTCGATGTCGTCCGTTACGTTCATTTTTCACAGTTGAACTTTTTCCACTATCAATTATAACTATACCGCGATCATCTGAAATTCTTCTCAGCAGCGTGTGTGTGAACTCTATATCTCTGTCTGACTGACACTGACATCAATGATGCATTGGTCGGCCTATATAGCGTCTAGAATGGAAAAAAGAGAAAAGAGCGGGGCGAATATGTAATAGGTGGGAGATGAAAATCTGTAACGTAATGCAGCTAACATTTACACTAACAAATACATGTTGTGTCTGATGTTGTTCTGTTAGTGAAGGCTAATTAATCAAGGGATTGTTACGTCACATTCGTACGTCAAATTCAAAGCCGATTTTTTGACATCTTTCTTTAAAAAAGTATTTTTTAC
>NW_017131558.1:0-6845 GCF_001652005.2 Ceratina calcarata | reverse complement strand
TTCTCAATTACATATCTGAAGAATACAGAATGCGAATTTTCGTTCATTACCATAAAATCGAAGACAGTAAGAGTCTTACCCTTGAGCTTCTTGAACAATTGTACGTAATCTTTCAATAGTTTTCTCTCGTAAATAATCTATTTTTATAAAACCGCTCTCCAGACACACTAAACTTTTTGACAAATCTGCAAAGATGTCGAATTTTGTTAATACTTTTATTATTTTCGCTTTGATAGGCTAACTGAAATAATTGCATATTTCTATATCGTTAATCGATAAAGCTTTCAGCTAATATACATGTGTATCAACTCGAATTCTTTTAATAAATTTGATTCACCTTGAATTTTGGAAACTCTTATGGGTTTATTATTCAAAAATGCACCGCGACCTTTTCTTGCTGTGAATAACTGCTCGAGAATAGGATTGTAAACAATACCAATCGCCATCTCTTTTTTTATTGCTAATCCAACTACGATACAAGTGTGAGGAAAAGCATGAATAAAGTTAGTGGTACCATCGATGGGATCTATGATCCACGTAGGATCATCTGTCAATTCCGGGAGTTCTTTTCCGGTCGATTCCTCGCCTATAAATCTGATATCAAAACTTTGATACTTTATTTTCATTATATAAAATTAAGTATGATAAAAATTTTAATTTTGTGATTTTTATTGTGCTCGTTAAGAAATCCTTAGGAATTTTTAATTTTTATTTACTAAATAATTATACTATTTTTTGCATATACAAGTTAGCACAATAGCACACATAAAGAAAAATAGAGAACACGGTTAATCATCATGTAGTATTTTATACATTCCAATATCTACGTTAAGTATATTATAAATTTGAATCTACAGTACATATATTATTTTGTTTAGTTCATGTAATTACCTATGATCTGGAAATTTCGTTCTTAGTTGATCAATAAGAACAGCCTCTATTTTTCGATCATATTCTGTTACTAAATCCCAATTACCTAGTTTTTCATCGATTGTCTTTGTAGTGTTGATTGCTGTCTTGAGTATCTTTGGAAAAAAATTAATAACTTGACACGTTATAATTATTTGCAAACAAGGTGTTACCTGTAGTTTATACTTTATTATAAGAATCTATAATTCATTATGAAGTGAACATTATTTTAATGACAAATTCGTGAAAATTCGTATATACCATAGGTAATGAATGCGTCATAAAATTTTCCTGCATTTATAAATAGCGAATTCCACTTATCCTTATTCATTTTTCTGCGTATTGAATGTTGAAATTACGTTGAGTATTACTATTACTGTACAACAATAATTCAATTCATATTCAAAATAATAAGTCAAATTTTCAAGTAACATCCCAGATAGACAATGTACAGCAAATTTGTGACAAATTTACTGAACTCTGCGTCACGAAATGCAGCAATATTATGCGCTTTATGAGTGCTCACCTTGGCATTAAATTTAGGACACGTAATGATTCAATTAGGATGAGAAGTATTGTAGCAATCTTTATACACTCTTGGCGATATTCTGTTTAGAATATATTTGAATCATATTTGAGTTATGGTATGCTGCTAAAATTTACATATAGTTTACGCTCTCCAACGCATATAATATGATTCATATGTGCATGCATATTTTCATCATATCTCGATCATGCGATGATTATATACAGGGTGGACCAGTAGCTTTTAGGAATGGAATATTTTCGTCATTTTTGGAGATACGAAAAGTTTTATTAACCAAAATTGTTTAATTTAAAGAATACTATAACGTTTCGTGTGTTTACGTATGTTTGTAGATAGAAGAGTTACGGAAATTTCATAGTCCACTCTACTTTTTTAAATTGACTTATAATATGCTTTTTATCCGCTGGTTGATGCAGCTATTGACACTCCTTATAAAAAGGTATTTGCCTATAATGTTTGTCGAAAAATTGTTAGCAGATAACTATGAAGCCTCCGTATCTCTTCTATCTATAAACATACATAAACGCACGAAATGTTATAGTATTCTTTAAATTCTTTGATTAATAAAGCTTTTCGTAGCTTCAAAAATGACGAAAATATTCCATTTTTAAAAGCTACTGATCCACCCAGTTATGCATATGTACATATACCTCCTCGTGGTGGTAATTAATGAATTCAATTAAGCTTTATTTATTACATTTTTATTATTATAAATTTGTTGATAACATTATACATATATAGTACTGTAACAAAATAGTGAATATAGGTATGTATAAGTCTTTGGTTCTGAATAAATTATAAATTTTACTATCTTACAGTTCTGGTTCTCAATCATTCTCAACATTAGTATAATCTTCTTGTCTTCTACACCGTCAAACAAAGACTGCTCTTCCTCTCTAATCCGTTGACGGACTCTTACTCTAGCATTTTGTGCATTTCTTAAAATTTGTTTATTCGACCTTAATACGTCTTTCATATTACATATAAATTCTTCCTTCGTAAATGACCGGACTTCGGCACTATACATATAGCTCGTAGCGTCATCAATACCGTCATCTATTTACCTTAAATTTGCGCAAAATTTACTTACATTTGTGCATCGAAAAATAAGGATCATATGTAAATCATATTTGCAGCAATCAATGATGATATGTAATGATTACAAATTGTCTTCATAAGTTTATATCAAATTAACAACATATGCTGTGGCTACATTGAGAAAATTGATATGAATATAACAATGTAACAATAGTGATCAAAAATATTACAAATGTATTGGTTCATTGCATGATTACGAATTGAACTCACGATATGATATAAAATTTGTATAAACATATTTGTTCAAACAGAATTTGCTTCAAATTGATTTCAATTTTTGACAAATTAATTTCTACATCTCGTGACGATCATGAAAGTCTATCTGGGATAAAGAATATATCATAGTCATAATATGACTTGTATTTAATACATAGAAACATTTTCTCGTAAATAGCAGCGCGTGTCTATATACGTATAATTACTGAATTACATAAGATAATTTTTATTGAATTTTCCCATGAATGAATGAACATACGTCTTGCTAAAATCTGATGTTAGTCATTTGTACGTAACAGAATTATACACTAGTCATTGATTTAATATCTTACAATTGAATAAAAATGTCTATTAGAAGTATTCTATATTTAATTACGATAGAACGTTGACTATCCGAAATAATTGAAAGACAAACTCGTCCGGATAAGTGATTTTTCGAATATCTGGAAATATTCCATTTGTGATGCATGTCATATCAAGTAGAAATTAAACAGCTTCTATCTGTGGATGTATTTCTACGCAAAAAGTACATTCATCATGTAAAAATGAAATATCTTTAGATGCTATCAAGTTGCGAATTCCTTCGAAAACAAACGTTTATGAAGTATCTATAAATTCCTTTTTATATTTTCCTCATTGTAGTGCATTATTCAGTAAATGTTTCTTTCTCGTTATGTGTTAGGATGATACATGGGTCAGTATTATATATCGGTATATCCTTTCTTATACCATTGTATTTGTCAAATTCGGACGAGGTGATCACCACTCATAGTTTCATATCCTGAACTATTTTATTAAAATAAGAAATTGAATGGAAAACATACGTATTCTAAAATGTGACCATCGATAAATGCATAGTTTAAGTTATACATATAAATGATACATATACTCTGTATCCGGGTAATAGAATATTCGGTTAAACAACGTGTTGGAGAACATTGCACGGCGTCGTCTGGATAATCGAGACTCTACCGTATATAATTTTATATTACAACGTGTAGTCTCATAATTTCAATAGTTGTATAACATAATCTTACTTTTCTTTTATACAAATATCATCATATAATCCTTGCTCGTTGTGAAAATATTCAAAAGATGCGTATAGAATTATATCCAACTTCTCAGCGATAGTGAGCATGCATGCTTACTTGAGCGGCATCGTGAACTAGCTTGATGACGAACTCATAGTATACATCCTCCATAGAACGTGCCATCTTTTTGAACTTGCTGGTGAACGGTGAACACGGCCCTAGTCACCAAAACGCATCAATGGAAACTGCGTCTGATGCAACAGTACCGCGTACTTTTTATTCGTCTTGAGAAAACGTACAAATGATTCAAGGATGACTTGATCTATTGATTTACTCGTATCCAAGTTTCACAAAATATAATTTTGAACCATGGTTTATTACATCGTTGGCGCAGACAATCTCTCGAGCTTTCAGATAGCAACATTTGGACTACGATTAGAGTTTGTACTGTAATTATCTCTTTAATTCAACAAATATGAAAATTTATGGTATCTGACACTCGTTAAAGCTGGTTAAATGAGATAAAATCTGGAAACAACGCTCCGATGACGATACCTACGATTTTTTGTCGCTAATCACTGTTATCTATCTGATAAGAAATAAGCTCTCCATAAAATAATTAATTTATTATTTCACTATCCATGTAATAGCGTTTTTGAATTGACATTGCAATCAGATTGACACCAAAAACTACTNGCAGTTATTTTAATTTGTTTAAATTTGATTACAGGCCTTGCTATTTATTGCATTTTCGAAACATATTAATGTTTTCTTTCTGTAATATGATTTTTTTCATTTTTACACAATCGTTAGGAGTTGAATGAAAATGCATTTTGTATTTCATAAAATACGTAGAACGTATAATGTTCTAAATTTGAAAAGTAGTACAACCTTGATATAACTTTTCCAGAACTAGAAATCGTGAATTAATTACGCATTTCAGTTTTAACGATGATATTGCAAATATATGCTCAACATTATATCCTGTGTAGAAGGTAAATGGATATTTTATAAAAACCAACAAGAAGTGATTATTTAAAATCATTGTAGACTTCATTCTTAGCATTAAAATAATTCAGTCATCATACAACACAAACACATTTATTTTGTCATTGTCAATCTCCTCAGTGTTTAGCAGATTTTTTCTTTATCATAGTACATATTCCTTAGAGTTTCATATGTTGTTACACATTTTATCTGACTCTAATATTCAGTCAACCGTAAAAATTTTGCAACCATGATTTAAAATATCTATGAATCATTACACTTCCTTGGCCAGCCTTCGGTTACTCTTTTGCGTTCCTACAGCCATGTTACGAGTAATGTTCCACTGCGCACAGGATACGCGTGTACATCGTGTGCACGGAGGCACGACTTGATTTATAATTGTCTCGCTTTTTGCGGATCTAATTAGCATATATCCTGCTCGTCTAACTGTGAAGTATTCAGTTTTCTGAGACATTGCCATAGATTCGTCAGAATTTATGTACACGCCTTTTAAATTAAAATTATGCAATGGGTGCATAATTTCGAATTGAATATTTAGCCACAGGCATAAAATAAGATATGGGCGCTTTATAAATGTTCCAGTTTATGAGTTTCCAGTTTGTGAGCATACATCGCATTATTATTGCATTTATTGTATATACTCCATATTTTTTGTAGATCATTTGAGTCATTGATCATTATGGTGATCGACGTTCCTTTTACTCCTTTAATGAATCATCTGCATGCTACACGTATGTACTTGCAGGTCACCCAAATTCTTAACAATTGCTATTTAGGCCGTGCTCTAAGACACTTGAGTTTTTTTAGATTTCTTCGTTTCATTCTGTAGATTAATTAAACTGGACTACAGTGTTCCTCAAGTATTCTAAAGATATGTAAATTATGTCATGAGTCATTTAATATCCGGAAAAAGCTTTTGTTACTCATAATTCACTATTTGAACAATAATCTATAATATTTATTAAATTAACATGAGAAAAAATGCGATAATAAGATTATTAGATATTTCTATAATAAAATTATAATTTTTTAAATACATTAACAAGTCACATCTTGTTGCGTAATAGATTCAATCTGAAAATTCTTAATTCACTGATCTCGTATTGCTAATTCGCCATCGTATGTCATTCGATTTCATAGTCTGTTATGTTCTTTTTAATCTCTTCCGCATTATCTTCAAATCAGTATCGATAATTAATTTCTTTATTTCCATAACTAACTCACAAGTTACTCCGCCTATTATATTTGGTCTCATAATATTAAATTCCTTCTCTGCAAGAAGTTCATTTACATTATTTAAACAGAATATTTCTAAGTCATTTACAATGGAAGATTTTTTCATATTCTTCAAATTACGTTCAACTATTGTAAATTGCATCAATCAAATAGTACCAATGCAACACTTGATGATTCATGATACAATGATGACTAGTTGATTGATGATATTTATAAAAATCACATTAACATTAAAACAATTACCATATAAGTGTACAAACCTTTTGCATCTACTACAGTGCCACCTGCTTCACGAATTAGCAATACTCCTGCTGCAATGTCCCAAGGTTTAAGCATTTCCATATAAATGCAGTCCAACGCACCTCGTGCTATGAATGCCAAAGCCAACGCTGCAGATCCCATGAATCTAACTCTAATTTCGAGTACAAAACAATCAACGAATATTTATTACATTCAATATAATAATATCAGTGCAACTAAAACATCATAAATCTCTAAAAAACGAACTTGACTGGTCTGAACCATTATAATCTACTTTGATTCGAACATAAGATATTTTTTCGATTTAATTTTCGAAATATGTAATACCTAGTTGCTTTACGCTTAAATCGTTTTTAATTTTTGAATTTGCATTTAGAATAATTCTTTTTTTTTATTTCCCAATGCAAATACGTGAAATGAGGCACTCACCCTCGTGCAGCATGAGTCACTGCATCTAGTCTGCCTGCTCTGAGGTCCCGATCTTTTGAAGGAAAACGAATCGAAAACATCTCGATTTCTATTAAAGCCTTCTTTAGTTC
>NW_017131557.1:0-504 GCF_001652005.2 Ceratina calcarata | reverse complement strand
CTTTCCAAATGTATTGTTCTACTCTAAGGATTTAGATGATAATAATTTGCTCGCTGAAACATTAAGGAATACCTATGATATGTCTAAAATCAAGGAACCCGATGAATTGTATTCATTTGTTAAACTTGTTGAAGACTCCCGAACAACATACCTTTGTATTTGCAAACCGTTCCACTTTGATAAATTAGGATATAAGGAATTATTTTATTCATTACAAGCATTACTTAAACACCTACAAGAAACTAACTATGTGGGGAATCTTTATATTCATGATGTGACTATCAATAATAAAAATATAAAAAAAGACATGTTTGGAGAAATTATATATTATCTTTTTAAAGATACAAACATCACGCCCATTATTTTAAACATCGAACGAATCACCCCTCAATCGCGGGACGAGGTGACAGCAATTTTACAAGAAAATCACGATTCAAAATTGGCAGGCCATTCTGGTTTACTTAGAACATACAAAAGAATTAAGGAATACTATAAATGGGATAA
>NW_017131556.1:0-504 GCF_001652005.2 Ceratina calcarata | reverse complement strand
TGAACCAGTCACCTGTTGACCGTTCTGTACCCCTCTTGTATGTTCTTTGAACTTATCTTGTTATTGTCTGTACCTATTAATCTCTTTTGACGTTCTCCGGTATGACAAAACAAGTTCCGATGACCACCACGTGATACTGTCCTTCGGCGTGCCTCAATTACCTCGTGTCGGTCGGATAGAGCTCGGTGCAACTCTACCCTCGATCGTCGGCAAGGAGGGAGTCCTGCAGAGCACGTAAGGTTTATGTGTATTGTAGCCCGTCGCCGTTACCGATTGTTGAATAGAATTAACAATTAACGGTGACACCGGTAGGTGAGTGCCTAGGATAAGGCGATTAACGCCATACGTTTAAGAGCTGACGCTCCTGACCTTTTGCAAGTCTTTGTTCTTTATTATAAATAAGCGGACAAAGCCGCAGGTCGGCGGACCATGCCAGTGTTTGTTACTATTTTAGTTGGTTTACTATTCTTCCTGTGGTGTGAGATATTCTGCTCCGCAACCTAA
>NW_017131555.1:0-504 GCF_001652005.2 Ceratina calcarata | reverse complement strand
GTATAAAAATGTTAGACACATCGAAGCACGTAAAAATTCTTGCAAAACTTGGTATTTTCACGCTGTAAAACGTTCTCTGATTTTAATTAAAGCTTCGACTGCCAAAAGGATAGCGTCTTCTTTTTCTGGGCGAACTGGTTACTGCACGGTAAACACGATTTTTAGCCAGACATGAACGATACCCGGAGAATGTAAAACGATTGGCACGACTATATAAAGTGCAACGACATGCATATGAGACATTTTGCTCTTTTCTCTGAGTCTGTAACGGAATACATGTACATATATTTATGCTTGTTATTAGCTGCATAAGCGTTTCGTTTTGTAATCCCTCTCGCTGTGTGGGCATCTGACTAACGGGTTTCACGCAGAAGAATCTATTCGTTGATCAATCATTCAACGAATCCTTTGGATCCCGTTGCTTGCTGATGATACAACGATGGAACTCTGATCAACGTGGTCGTTTCTAATCGATTATTCTAATATTTTTATTTACTTTAGTAG
>NW_017131554.1:0-504 GCF_001652005.2 Ceratina calcarata | reverse complement strand
GTTTTCGCCCTTGCCGATTTTTCGGTTGTGCGTGTTTACCAGCAGGGGTATATTTTCGGGTTTTTTGTGTGTTTCAGCGCTACTTTATCGATAATGGAAAATAGAGAATAGAAAGAATCAACAGCTTCGTGGTCTGTATTTTATTTCCTTGTTGTTTCGTTTTAATTCAGTGTTTTGTTCGATATTACTTGTAGTCTTTTGATTTACAATATCTTTATCGTTATACGTATGGTATACTTGTTTAAGTATCTGTTTGGTTTTTCTTTCTATCAGTTATTGTTTTATCTTGTCGACTCTTTTCCTTATCCTTTGGTTTCTAATTATTTAGCTGTTTCTGGTTATTTATGTTGTCTGTGCTTTTATTTTAGTTTACGGTTTTTCTTGTTATTCTTTTGTTTGTTGATTAGTTCCTTTGTTTGATTCTTGGTTTTGTTTTTTGTGTATTATACTTATTTCAGGTTGGTAAATCGGGGGTTTACATAGGGATGGTTCCGAGGATCTTTA
>NW_017131553.1:0-504 GCF_001652005.2 Ceratina calcarata | reverse complement strand
TCATAAGAGACGCAGGGCAGGGGTTGTCGTTATGTAGAGCATATGATTCTTGCGTGCCATTCGATTTTCTCTGTATGACTGCGGAGGATTTGCGATCCATCGTGCAGTGCTTTGCGGCAAACATAGAGTTAGTGAACTGCGGAATTAAGCTAACTAGGGGCGACTGTCGCATAGAAGTAGAGATGTCATATAATGACAATGTAGCAGTTCATTTTGTGCACGTCGTCAAGAAGTTCTTGACTTTTAGCTTTGTTCTGATCGGCACGAGAGCAGAAATTGGCAGTAAGAATTATATCTTAGCCTATCGAGCCCCTGGAAAAATGTTAGATGTCCTTTTTGAGAAGCTGGCGTGCCTACATCCTGCTATTGAAGCAGTGTCAGGCCCATACGTTAACTGTAGTCCCGAACAACTGATGGCCGAGACGAATCACGTCTGTAATTGGGACAGTCATGGAGTGAGCATATCATGGCAGAGGTTTACCACTGCGGCTGTGCTGGGGGTTC
>NW_017131552.1:0-504 GCF_001652005.2 Ceratina calcarata | reverse complement strand
GATTATCATTATTCGTTACACGAGTACATTTCCTGACTAATTCCTAATTGACACAAGAATAATTTATGTAATATAACGAGAGAACAAAGTGATTCTTGAGCAAAGTGCATCTCTAAATTATTCATACCGTTGTTTTTTCTGATACCGTAATCAAGCGACGTGTACGATTTAATCAAATTAGCAGGACTCCGAGGAAGAGACACGTTTCTTCGTTCAAAATTCCTTTTATAGTATAATGACGAACGATGACTAGGAAAAGCATATTTGCATAATTCTCGGTGACACGAAGATGCGATTTTTTTCTTAAAATACGTACAGTCTACGTAGATAGGGTCATTCAAACGGTTACGAATCAATTGTAGAATCGGACGTAGAATGTTTTTTCACCTCGCTGCGGTGTACGAGTGAAAGTTCTTTTTATTGTCAACCGGGGACAATTGGATCGAGCCTAATCTTCCCTAATTCACTCCGCGGATATAATTACGCTAAGTTGATTACTCCTTT
>NW_017131551.1:0-504 GCF_001652005.2 Ceratina calcarata | reverse complement strand
TCCCTAGTCTAGTTATTATTATTTTTGAGAAATTGTTTCTCGTCATTCATACATTTTTTCTAATTCTGTCGCCCAATTTATTTTGAAGTAAAATTCTACAGTCTATTTTCCTTGTTTGAGCATCAGAGAACATTGTTGATATTTTTTAAAACAGCAATCGAGACGATAATCTTAATGAGAAGCAGTGAGATATCAATCTGTTTATTAGGAACGATAATTATTCCGAGAGGCTGGACATATAAACCGTGAAAACAGTGTCGCAACGTCGAAGACGAGCCGGCGGTTTCAAACGCGACGCGATGAATTTTTATAACCAACACGACTATTCTTGTCGATTCGATAATTGTACATCTTCGGTAGCCTGATTAGCATAAGATGAAATCGTTCAAATGTCCTAGCCAAGATTTCCCAGTGACTATTAATAGCAATCGTCCTCTTAAGGTCGTGTTTCTTCTATTTTTAATATTCATTAAGATTTAAGAAGAATTATATTTAATATGAATT
>NW_017131550.1:0-504 GCF_001652005.2 Ceratina calcarata | reverse complement strand
GCCCTGAAAGCTGTGACAAAGAGAAACAGTGAAGTTGAGAATTTCATCGATCAGACGAGATCAGTGGGAGCCTTAAAAGCATCCGGCGCACGAGCTCACGCGATCTCTGACGATCTTCAAGGCGGAACGGTGCCACGAATCCGTCTTTTACGATTCCGGGAGCACTTCCCGTAGAGTTCCGAGAGTTTCGACCCTTCCCCGAGCGACGACAATGCGTCCTTTGACCCTCGTCACTTCGCCCACGTACCCTTTTTTCGCGTACTCCGCGCCGCAAACACATCCCCTTTCCGACACCCCCGCGTCGCTAACATTTATAAATATCTACAAGCTTCCCTATTCGTCTGTCAACCGCAAACTTCAGCATTTCCATACGATTTCGCGAACTAGAACGTTTCATATCGCTATTTCTTCCTCGGAAGAAATGTGAAAAATATTGCAGATATTTTACATACAGAAACAGATGGGTATTAATTTCGTGAACATAGTTGATGGATTAAAAAGGAT
>NW_017131549.1:0-504 GCF_001652005.2 Ceratina calcarata | reverse complement strand
GCGACGCACGGTTTTCGAGTTATTAACAAAAGAAGACTGACCAATGAGAGCGCTCATTTGGCCGTGCTGACCAATGGCCAAACGCCACGAGCCGAGCCGCATTCCCGTGGCTAAACGCGGGCCCTACGTGCGCTCTAATTGATCAAAGATTTTCCGTTAATGATTCAAAAACGATTTTATAAATTCGCAAATTAATAAATACGGTTTCTAACTACAGTAATAAAATTGAGAAACGAACTTTGCATATGTAGCCCTTGACAAACAGCGTAGGTGTTTATGTAGCTGGCAGATCTTGTGAAATAAAGTTATTCGGTGGTAACGGTTCCCCGGTGAAATTGGAAGGAGTGCAGCCTTGAATGCAGTCGGACGTCAGACCGTAAGTAGTTCAAGGCGAAATTGATCAGACGCGGCGAGGTCCGACGAAAATAGTGCATTAAGATAAGCGATTCAAATCGAACGAACTTCTGTTTCGTATAATGAAGCCAGACAGACTTACAATTAATT
>NW_017131547.1:14407-16303 GCF_001652005.2 Ceratina calcarata | reverse complement strand
GAAATTCTACCTTTAAAAGGAATTTCCGTATAAAATTTCTACAGGATTTCTTCTTCTTAACTAACAAGCGGAGTGCAGTACCGTGGAAATCGCTTTTGAAATGACAATGCGTTTAACCCTTTCGCTATGGTAGTCTGTGCCGCGTAGTGCTTCCCGTGGAATAAGGAGTGAAAGGTTTTGAAATTAGTTTAACTGTGAGAAGAAAAGGAGGATGAGCAGTCGGGATTTTGGAAATAAAGGATGCGGTGAAATCATGTGTCAACGCAGAGACGATTCCTTGGTCAGGCATAAAAACCTTCACGGAGGAAGAGGGAAAAGCCCGAGCAAGGCGTTAACTCGAGAACTCTTTATTAAAATGGCAACTGAATTCAGAACTATATACAAACTTTACTGCTATGGAAATATTATCTAATTCGTACGCAGTCGAATTATCATTCGTGTCAGAGAGCTCTCTTACCTTATGAAAGAAGGTATGGCGCGGAGCCAAGTTGGAGGATGCAGTCTTCGGAAGATCGGAGGGCCTAACCACGCAACGGTCACCAAGTTCGGAGGGTATGGCTGCCGCAGGATCGGCAGGCCTAGCTTCGCAACATTAACCAAAAATCACAGAAAAACGCACCAAACGCATGCACTTGCGATTTCCCCTTTCTGAGACCGAAAGTTACGGCAACTGATCAGCACCTGAATCAAACGGCGATCGCCGAATGCAAGGATCGCGACGGATCAACGATCTCGATCGAAAATCAGTGTTTCTGATTCGTCGATGGAGGATCACGCGATATCTCTGACTCGTGGCGTGAAGGATCACGTGAGGTGACTCAAGCCTGCGCTTATAACTCTCGCGTTTTCAACTTTTTCCAATGCCGTATCAATCCAGCTATGTCCCCCCATACGTTCGATATAGGGGAGCGTAAAATACGCGAACAAGAAGCCCCTCCAAAAGCGTCATTGCATATTATTGCCGTTAGTAGCAAAAGGGTTAATGCCGTGACGATCAGGATCGTTATGACATGGAAAAAATGTATATTTTATATTGAAACCGAGTATTTTCCGATGGTCGCAAACTACGGAAAAACACCTGGCAACCAGATAATGACCGACCCTTGTAGAAACTAAGAAAGAGTCTTTTACTCGTGTCGTATCTTTGAACTGTGCTTTGGTAAGCTCGGAATGTTGTAAGCATTCCAAACTCTTTCCTTGGCAGTTCAGCTGGTTTGCTGCAGTATGCAACCCGCAGTGAGCTATGCAACGAATACATCGTACCACAGTTGATGCCGGGCAATTTTTCAGAGAAGATCTACAACTGAGAACGGGGTCTCGAGCCGATACCGGTATGCCGTTACTCAGGAGAATTGACCAGAGTATGATGTTCACGATGTCGTGACAATAAATAACTTTTATCACCGAAATGGCAAAGGGTACCGATTTACAGGGTACGATCCCCAACAAAAGTCTCCATTCGACCAGCGAACTCGCGTTCAACCGAAGGAACACCTTCGGACATCGCTCCGATACGAGGATCAAAGTGCGAGAGAATTCCTCTCCATTTAATAAATCGAATTCCGATTTATTAAAAGTAAAGACTGAGTATCCGTTATTAGTTCAGCAATCAGCTGATTTAAATCTCGCAGCCAGGCGAAGTTTCTCTACGTCTTAAGGTCTAGCCCCATTGACGACACGACAACGACACGACAACGACAATTTGGGTTTTTGGAGGTGGTGGGGCGACCGTGCCAGTACCGTATTGGCTACGCGTACTGGCTCGGCCGCCCCACCACCTCAAAAAACCCAAATTGTCGTTGTCGTGTCGTTGTCGTGTCGTCAATGGGGCTAGACCTTAAGACGTAGAGAAACTTCGCCTGGCTGCGAGATTTAAATCAGCTGATTGCTGAACTA
>NW_017131547.1:10598-13827 GCF_001652005.2 Ceratina calcarata | reverse complement strand
GTTCTCAAGTTTCGGCACGCGCGCTCCACCGCTCGCCTTTCACCGCGACAATCGAGGCAGCCGCGTTTGGCCTGACTTTTCCCGAGGTTCCGAATAGTGCAAGGGGTTAATCGGATTAGAGCGTCTTTCGAGAAGGTTCTCAATAATAAGAGCTAGACCGCTCGCTATTGTAATTGCCGATACACGGCTCTCTATCTAACAGCTATTTTTCTTTCTTCAGCTCGTGCCCTGGGCGTATGAATCACCGCTCGGGTCTATAAGAAATCGACCGTGAGCTATAATTCGGAATAATTCCTAACGATAGGCCTAAAGCATCTTTTACTTTAAATTCTGGCGGATGCGCAAATTATTTCTGTATTTAAGGGATTTAACTGACCGTTAATTCATGCGAGAACTAACCTCCTTTTTCTTGCATTACGCGCGGAGGCACATGGGACTCATGCGAATTCTTACGGCTTTGTCTTATTTCGCCTCTGCAGAAAAAGTATCGCTGAGACCTCGGCGAATCCGTGTTGTTCTCTTCTCGGAAAGCCCCCTCGAACGTGCCCCCAACCAATCCCAAATGTCAATTAAGATTCCATAGTTCTCTCTTCCACCCATCCAACGGGGCTGTGGAGGTTGCTGCCTCTGTGGCCAAATAATAGATTTTCTGATCCCATTGTATCCCTACAAATCTCAAGCCCACATTTCAAACCATTCAAAACTTATTCAGATATCTTGGAACTTTTGGTAGGCACTGTTATAAAATAATGTTGAGTTCAAATTGAAAGCTTTGCAATGTTATAAAACATGTTAATGAAACTTTGTTGAAAGTTTCACATAAGAAGATTGATATTTATTTGTTTATTTGAATATTAGATTCAATTTGTTATTGATATTGATAGTGATAGAGAGATTAACTATGTTGAAGTTTGATGAAAATTTAAATGTGCGTTTTCGTGCAGCGAATAATTCACAGCGAGTAGCCTAATACTTGTCTTCGGGGCGCCACCGCGTCCCATAGCAAATGAACAAGTGAATCAGTGCGATTGTTATTTAACGAAAAATTTTTTTAACTATCCCTATTTTTCATTAGAAAATAAAATATTAGTTGTATCGAAGAAATTGTAAGATTTTTTGATAATTGGAAGTAAAAATAACTGTATAAAACGTCTCATTAACAATATTTGAATTGGATAATAAATTGGAGTATAAATACAAAGAAATGCTGCAGGTGCTAGTGTGTATGTGAGAGAAAGCAAAAGAAAATGTTGGAATAAAAAGTATTGGATATATAGCTCCAATTCTTAGAGAAGAGGAAAACCATGGATTCTATCATGCTGTATTTGCTTAATCTTAAGCTAGGAGATCTGCGATTTCATAATTATATTAGTGTTGGAGCTGGATGCTCAGTGGAATGAATATAACAGGGAAAACTGTTAACGTGAGGTTTATTATAGTGTAGTATTAGAGAGAATGGAGAACGTGTTGATCGTCTTGGGTACGCATAATTAATAACGGAAGGAAAGCGATGTAAAACAAGGGAAGGGTCGTTATTAGAAGTTGGCTCTTAAATAAAGGAGGGCCGTTGTCTATAGTGTGACCGAATAGCCGACGCTGTCTACTATTACTTAAAAAGCGTTGTTTCGTACAAAACGGACGTAAATATTTTCAATTTGTTCGCTGCCGTCGTCTTTTGGGTTGCTCGGGTTGGTGGCCATTTCGACCGTTCTTCTAACGGCGATCACTGTAAACAAATAAAGGTCGATTAATTCAATGTCCCGAAATCGTGAATGATTTTTGACGGCTGATTCCCGTCCGCTGATGGCCACTAACCCAGTGTCACGTCTATGTTAGATCGCCCGTGAATGTTGCTAAACGTGTAGTACACTGATGGTACATTCATTATTTGAAGACGATACTGTGCAATGAGGCTTTCTAATTTCTGACCCCTATCGTCTGTGGAGTTGCTGGACCATAAAGTGGAATTAGCGTTTGTATCTAGTGCTATCACTACCTGCATTCCTCTCAGAGTCTGTAAAGTCCTGTCGAGATGTTGGATATATTTATTTATATCTTCACAGAACTGGAAATATGCGGAGATCATATACAGTTTTTCCCGACCTAAGCTTGCCTCTATACACGTGAAGTGCGTATTACTCAGCTGTTCAATTTTTAGAATGTTGAGCTTACTATTAAAAACTGCTATTGCCGACTTAACCTTCTTTGACGTAGAGATATTTGCAAACTCTTTGACATCCGTTACGATCCTGGTTGTGACTCCAAGTCCACGAACTTTGTTATCGAAGCAGTAAGGTTCTTGGATTAGTAGTATATCCAATCGTTGTTCATGAGCTTGTTGTCTCAGCTCGCTCATGACAAGTTTCGAGCCTTGCGCATTTATCTGAGCAGCCTTAATTTTTACTGGGTAGTCTGTTCGTTTGGGGAACTTAGTTTCCATAATCTACTCTGATAAGGTAAGATTCAATTGCCATTTTGTATGATGGGCAATCCTTTGATCTTGATGAGTGGTTACTTTGTCTCCCCGACCTCTTACAATTTACACAGACCGGCTGCTGGTCTTTAATTGTACAAGATTTGAATGTGTGTCCCTGCTGATTACAGTGGCCGCATGTTTCAACTGTTGCTCTACAGTATTTAGAAATGTGTCCGAAGGCTTGGCATTTATAACACCTACTGAGCGGAATGTAGTCCTTTATAACGCAGGAGTTCCATCCAATGAATACTCTGTTTTTCTGTTTCAGGTAATCCCTCGTCCTTGGAGTCGTTTCAATTACCCAGTTTACCGTTTCTCTACTTCTATCTCCCGTTTTGAAGCTGAGCTGCAATTCACTGTCAAACTCACTCCTAGATAAGTGTTCCAGATTCTGTTGACGAAGAGAGGTAAGGACTTCTTTTTCCGTGATTTCCTTGGGTATATTATAAATAATCATTTTTGGCTTCTTCTTTGGAGGTAGCCCAACCTTCAGCCCGGCGGTAACCAATTTTTTATTTTTCAGGACTGTTTCCAAATTTTCCTTTGTTTCCGTTTCAATAAGTATCCCATTATTTCTAATTTCTCTCAGGTTTCTTATTTTAAGGTTCTCTTTAGCGGGAATAATATTCTTTATAAGCGCCTCTTTCGTGTCTCCACTAGATTTCAAATTGCTCTCTTCACTTGGATAGATGGTAAGTACATTTTTCGCTGGCCTAATTACGCGTGGTGGTAAAAGTTTTGTACTAACCTTTA
>NW_017131547.1:9302-10471 GCF_001652005.2 Ceratina calcarata | reverse complement strand
GGAAGAAAATAAGAATCTTCGAGCGGAAAAAGAAGATAAAGGGAAAATACAGGAAGAGATAAATACGCTGGACTCCTCATTAAGTGGAGCCATGGAAAAGATTGCTGCGCTTAGAAAATCTTTTGTTGTACCTCATCAAGCTCACCCGCAAACGTATGCACAAAAATTAAAGGTTAGTACAAAACTTTTACCACCACGCGTAATTAGGCCAGCGAAAAATGTACTTACCATCTATCCAAGTGAAGAGAGCAATTTGAAATCTAGTGGAGACACGAAAGAGGCGCTTATAAAGAATATTATTCCCGCTAAAGAGAACCTTAAAATAAGAAACCTGAGAGAAATTAGAAATAATGGGATACTTATTGAAACGGAAACAAAGGAAGATTTGGAAACAGTCCTGAAAAATAAAAAATTGGTTACCGCCGGGCTGAAGGTTGGGCTACCTCCAAAGAAGAAGCCAAAAATGATTATTTATAATATACCCAAGGAAATCACGGAAAAAGAAGTCCTTACCTCTCTTCGTCAACAGAATCTGGAACACTTATCTAGGAGTGAGTTTGACAGTGAATTGCAGCTCAGCTTCAGAACGGGAGATAGAAGTAGAGAAACGGTAAACTGGGTAATTGAAACGACTCCAAGGACGAGGGATTACCTGAAACAGAAAGACAGAGTATCCATTGGATGGAATTCCTGCGTTATAAAGGACTACAAGCCCTCTGCAGCCCCTGTCCTCTGTAGTACGGGCTTAGCGACCCCGGGGTTATCCGATGCTCTGGTTAACCAGTGCCGAGTGTTGTGGTTGTGGGGTACCAAACATGGGAGAGGTTGCGTCCTCGAATGTCCGACCAGTGATACTTGACTGGTGCCATACATTGTGACCAGACTGGGGACGGGAGCCAATGAGAATCACCCCTTCCACTTACGCACACGATCACAACGTATTCGTATGCTCCGAGTTCGGCTCAACTTCGGCTCATTGTCAGTAGAAAGAGAAGGCGAAACATCAGTCCGTCGCTCTTGCTCCTGATGCATTAAAATCCAAGCGGCACACAGCCGACTGACGGCTATTTGACTCTCGATTCCATCCTTCTCCCCATTATAAGTTAATGTTATAAAAAAAAAATATAAATTTTTCCTTGCGGAAAAACATGTTTTGTGACCTTCTGATC
>NW_017131547.1:1243-4731 GCF_001652005.2 Ceratina calcarata | reverse complement strand
GTTTCCACGGATACAGATTTTCACTTATTTATTTATCACTGCCCCTAGCGCACATATTTTCAATTTTGAAATGTAGCAAGTTCGAGATACCGACCGCTTGATGGCGATGCATGTGTTTTTGTTTTTTTATTTAACAAATTATATATCAGTTATAAACATTGAGTTGTAAGTGGCAAATCAAGTGGTGCAGGATACGAAAAGGAAGTGTTAGTCAAGTGGTGCAATATAGGAAAAAGGAGTTCGAGAAGATAAGTTTTGTCACAAGTTTTATCAGGTATGTTCTATATTATAAGTAATGTAATTTCTCATATGTACCCTTATACGTTTTAAAATGATTCTGAGCGCGATATATGTATAAGAAAATACTTTTATATTATCGACTTGGTCAATGGGGCTATGGCATTTACATTGTAATGTATCGGAGCGGAATATTAACGTTTCTTACAAGGAGAGTGCGCGATCGTGAGGGTTGCTTTTGAAATTTTCTGATAATATATAAAATTCTTATGTAATACGTCTTGCGAGGATGTATGACAGGTCAGTGAGTGTGATCGCTGACCATAAGACCAGTAGTACTGGGTTCGAATCCCCCAATTTTCTGTTTAAATTATTCGGCATCTGGGATAACTAGCCATTGTAGAGAGACTATTGAAAGAAAATTTACGTATAAAATTTATGTACTGTTTCTTCTTCTCAACTAAGAACTGAGAAATCTCATTTTTTCAGCGATCGTGAAAGCAGTTTCAATTGAATAGAGTGTCTTCAGGAACTCTGTTCAGTACGTATTAATTTTTAAAAATAAATAACTAATAAAATGTAGTAACTATGTATAATATATATATATATATTTTTACATTGCAGTGAAGGAGGTTAGATTTTTTTAATAAGAAAGATGAAGTCTTGCCTTAGGCGACTTAAATAAAATAAATTTGTCTGCCACAGATGACTTAAATAAAATATAAAGGGCCTAGCTGGATAAGGGGGTCAAATGCGCTCTTGAGCCGAATGAAGCGCCGTTTGCGCCATTCGATAGCTTATCAAAAAAGACACATTCACTCCAATTTTTAGCCCTATATCTCAACCAGGGGAGTAATAATGGGGACAATTCGAAAAATCAGTTTTTCGAGGTTTTTCCTTACTTAACGCCTTGCGAAAAATCTGAAAAAATTCTGACATGTTCGTAGTGTAGTTGGACATGTCTGAGAATTTTTTCAGATTTTTCCCTTGCAAGATGTAGCCGTGAAAAGTAAAAAAAGTACTAAAAATAACTTTTTCACATAGAGCGTAAGGGGAGTTAGAATAGTAGGGAGCTAAATATCTTGAAATTGAAGTTTGCAATACAAGATTGTAATATGAAATATATTATAGATATTTTAGGAATAAATAGTGAAAGGAAACAGAATATATATTATGGATATTTTAGGAATAAATAGTGAAAGGAAACAGAAGGCATTCTCTCAATTATTCAACATGTTTCTCACAAAAGTGGTATTCCTGAAAATAATGTTTAAAGCATAAATGATCTTGGCACCATGAACACTTTAACGTAAATACATCATTACAAAGAGAACATTTTATTATGTCTATATTTGTAAAACAAAAGTGTACTGGGTTTTCAAATTTTTCTGACCTGATATTTGTATATCCGCATCGAAACCATGCGTATTTGAATAGATTTTTATATCTGGAGCTAGATAATTGATTATGAATTAATGATTGTAATATAATTATGTTATTTCTAGAAAACCAATTAATGTTAATGAACAAATTAATGACTAAATCAGAAATTTTCCTGGCAAAATTTTTCCAAATGCGGAAGCTGTATACGTCTAACGGTTGAACAAGTCGAGTTGTGTTCTTCGATATTTTAAAAATCTCTGGTCTTTTCCCTTCTGGAATTTCACTGTGTGTCATGGTCTTATCATAGCCACTCCAGGAATCAAACTAGAATACTGAAGAATGCTTCGGTGAACCATGTTCTTACAAGATCTTAGTTTCCTTAATGTCGACACCCCAATTATAATATTCAATGCTGTAAATAGATGTTCTTGTATCCGTGGTCCTAATTGTCCGCTACTTTCTTTCAACACAAAACACAAAGTTGAAAGTAGTTTCCTATCTGCCGAAATTGTTGGCTGCATTGTATAACTATGTGTTATTGCCGATGACGAATGTATTAATGTATTTGTTTCCTTCTCTCCTCTCCGTGATAATATCCTTCCGGAATGCATCTCCACTTGAAATCCACTTTGGACAGTATTATAAATATAGGTTTCTTCGTGATTTTGGAAATATTGTGGATGAACAAAATTTTCTGCACTTTCAATTATGGTAGCTATATTCTCGTTATAATTACGCGTGGGGAATGTTGTAAATATTACAAGGAATCGAAGGTCGAGTTTCTTTCAGGGATGTTAAAAACATTTTCACTAACGAATTTGGCCATCGAGTGGGGAAAATTCTCCCCAAGGAAAGTTGTGAGAGACGGTTCAGTAGGTATCGAGTCGTGCAGCTCATCTCAATGACGGATCCCGAAAAATACAACAGAGTATTAAGAAATAATCCGAGTGTTCGCCTAACGCGAAGATGGTTATCCGCCGATTCCGTTAAAAGGAGCGTCATCCCGATCGAGTCGCGCCCTTCGCGCATCGTGTAGTTCACGGATAGTGAAGTTTATTTTGTGAATGAAAAACAATCGGTTCCTTTCGGAGACGTTTAATGTTAGAGTGCAAGAACGACAGTGTAAGTGTTTGAAAATTTTTAAGTGAAGAGTGACAGTGGTGTAATGAAAGTGCATTTGTGTATAAAAATCAATCGGCTGCTTTCAAAGACGTTTATTGATAGGACGTAGGAGCAACAATCTTAGTGTGTTAAAATTTTTAAGAGTGACAATGATCGTGCGGTGGATTGCGGGGTTCCTTCCCTGAACAGAAGATCAGCTGTGGCCTACCTGCGAGCGGCAAAGACGCTGACCCATTGACCGTGGCCCATCGTTAGCAGGTGCACTTGCGAATGAATGGGTAAGTCTAAATCTCTACAGTTTTTACATTTCCTTTTTAATTCAATATTCCCTGCGACTTGTTAATTCCTCATTTATCCTATCATCATTCATCAATTATCAACAATCTATCTCATCCATTCCACGTGAATAACGATTAAGTGTATTAATTGTTATTCATAATAACAAACGAACAACAATTTCCTTGCATTGTTATTAATGTAGTTTGTTATTCGTCATTTTCTTAAAACGCTTCGTTCCGAGCGGAGCGCTTGTTCAAACGCGAGAAAAGTCGCCCGGCTGTCTCCGAGCCAGCGCTCCCGAAACGGAGACCGCCTCAACCGAGCGCTCTGATTGGTCCGTGTTTTTTGTTAATAACTCGGTAACCAAGCCCCATTTCGTATTTTACCAAAGGAAATTGTTGTTCACAATGCTCCTCCCCATCTGCCATTTTCGGCTCTAACAATCTTTCCGGAACACCCTGTATATA
>NW_017131547.1:0-895 GCF_001652005.2 Ceratina calcarata | reverse complement strand
ACGACAATGATTCTTCGAAACCGTTCGCGGTTCGAAGTACCGATACGCGCTCTTTGTCTAAATACAACGCGTCTCTCTCGCACTCGTAACCCAGGCGTATACACGCCTCGATGAGTCACGGCTCGCGGCTATAAGAAATAGACCGCGAGTTATAAGAAATTTGCCATAACAATCTGGCTTAACCGTCTCGTTTATTTTAAATTCTCGCAAACATATAATATATTAATTTATCGACTGACTAACTACACGTTAATTTCTTCGTCGGATAAAATTCCGGGTTTGCATTATACGTGCGGAGACGCATGATACGCAATGCAGCTCCTTCGACTTATACGTATTTCTAACAAGTATCTTGTTGGGAATTCGCACGATTTCCATCGGAAATACCCGCTGTATTAATTTCTTGCATTTCTCTAAATCTGGTAAAATATGGCGACAGAATACGTCAATTTCTAGGGAACCCTTAACATACAATATAAAGATTAGACTTAAAAATTTGCCTTCTAACGTTAAACTTGCTCGTTCAACCAAGAACACTTCTTTACGCTCTAAACAGGATCTAAACGGCCTGAAATTGAAGTTTGCAGTACAAGATTGTAATATGAAATATATGTATTATAGATATTTTAGGAATAAATAGTGAAAGGAAACAGAAAAATCGCAGAGCAAAAAGTTTCTCTGTCTGCCATGTCTGACCATAATCTACAGTCAGTCGGTCAGGCTAAACTGCTACGATCTGCTTGCTCTGTGCGTACTTTTAGTGGAAGTAAATTGTTTACATGTACTTCGAATTTTAACAATGCCAGTTTCAACTAAAAAAGCCAGCCATTACTGAACAACCATCAAGGGACGCGGTAGCGTCCCGAAGGCAAGTTTGAGTCTGAAGATGGCAGCT
>NW_017131546.1:0-504 GCF_001652005.2 Ceratina calcarata | reverse complement strand
GGGGAATTATCTATCCATTATTCTCGCAGTGTGCATGTAATTTTACTGCAGACCAGAATTCCCCTTTAATCACGATGCTCCTTTTAATTATCGCGCTGAATTCCCATTTCTTTGAACGTTTTTTGAATTGTCAATTTTTGTGTAAAGTCACATTTTTATTAGATATTTCAAAAGATTCTAATTGTCAAGTTATCGACATATCGAAATTGAATGTTTATGTGACCCTTCCTATTCCAGATAACACAATTGGCAATTTGTTCCGAATCGTTTATTGTTTTTTTCTTCCCTTCCTCATGTTAAACAGAATACGTCTCTTCCCACAGATACCACCTACTTTATTGCTCTTGTACAAGATATGGGCAATCTCTGTCTCAACAATTCATGAAATCACAATTAAGTAATTAAAGGAATTGAAAGTAAGAACTATAATTAATTTATAATTAGGGGCACATGCATGAAAATATAAATATTATTTGTCATTAGATACGCTTCGATTATAAATAA
>NW_017131545.1:0-504 GCF_001652005.2 Ceratina calcarata | reverse complement strand
ATCTTCCAACGGGGAATAAAGCGAATATTCTCTCATTCTCATCCACATACAACATGCAGTGTTAACGCAATAAATGAACTCATATTTATGAAAACATACCAATTTACTTTTAAACAATGTGTGCGGGAAATATAGGTGGGAACAAAAAAAATATTGGTATTATTCTTAAAATTTTTAATTGCACATTCACAGTGCGACCCATTATAAGTACTTGCATTTCCGAAGGTCGCATGTCAAAATATTTATCGATGCAATCATTGCCACACATAGACACATCATGATCATACAAGCCACAATCTCGCAATTGGGAATAAGGTAAAAATTCTACTTCCACAGAGCATACAGTTTTTGAAATTGATAAAACGTATGCGTCTCACAATTAGATGTAGCCGTGAGATGGTACGTTCTTCTTGAGCATTCATCGTCAGACCCTCAAAACAGTCGCTGCATATTCTTCGGCGCTGCATATCGGTTCTGACTGTATATAACATATCACATTCTGAT
>NW_017131544.1:0-504 GCF_001652005.2 Ceratina calcarata | reverse complement strand
GTTCGAAATACCTCAGAATAATCGAATGTAAAATGTGACAAATACGGTAACAACCCGTTGATTTTTTTATATTATCCATCTTCCCCGTCTGGTTCTTGAAACCCGATCAAAAATATATGTTGACTATGTATCTGTCGATGTAATGTTTATTTTCTACTTCTACAACACTTTCTTTTATTACTTACTTTATTGATTTTTTATATCACTAGACTATACACGTCATTAGTTTCCTCTCGTGAAACTTGGGAAACTTTTTTTTGGAAAAGGTCAGATCGTAAAAATGTTAAGCTCGATGGATCAAATGGTAAACTCGAAAATGTTTACATAGACAACTTTATTCATAGGGCATCAGAAAAAGATAGGTTAAAAATGATTTATTACAAAGTAATTTTTGTCTGTCGATTACAAAATAGAGATCGTATAAAACTTAACCCTTTGTACACGACACCTTTTTCGAATATCGTAAATAAAAATATCGGCGCCGTTCGAGTACAAAGGATTAAT
>NW_017131543.1:0-504 GCF_001652005.2 Ceratina calcarata | reverse complement strand
GTCCCCAACTATTTCACATTGTATTAAGTTACAGTGTTTGTAAATTATTCTTAGGTACAATATAACATTATTAGCTTACTTAGTTACGTATCCATTTCGCCTGTTGACACGAAAGTAGTCGACGACAAAAGGTATTGGATTGCACTAGTTTTTTGTAGGTATACCTGCAGACGGTGGCCTCGAACAGGTCAGGTAGATCCTCCGCGAGACTTTCAGAGTGGTAATGTCAATGTCACCACTTTAGCTGAATACGCACCACTTTGTTTTACCCACGGGGTGCGGTCCCCTCCTACGGGCCGATCGGAATATAAAAGCGTGGCTCGTCCGAGCCGAGCACATCACTCTCTCGGCACTTTAGGGCGAGTACTGGTGGCTAATTGCGATTAATCAACCAGCAGCGCACTTTACACAATCATCATGAAAATTCTAGTAAGTAGAACGAATCCAAATTCGTCAATTTTCACTAAATTACGTAAATAATAGGAAAATCCTTAAGGGTTGTTC
>NW_017131542.1:0-504 GCF_001652005.2 Ceratina calcarata | reverse complement strand
TTCTAGATCGCCCATTCGTTCCACGAGCAGGGCAGCCAGAAAATCGTATCCCATCGTATCCCATACCCTCTCCACCAGCAACCTGACTCGATTCCCCTCTCGCGATGCCAAAGTGAAGACAGCGTGATGTTCCTCTCTGCTGACCATAGCGAGAGGGGAATCGAGCAAATTTGCTGGTGGAAGGGGTATGGGATACGATAGGATACGATTTTCTGGCAGCCCTATCCACAAGGGAGGAGAACAATATAGATTTCGATTGATAAGAACGAACAGGCTGGATAAACAATATTGATCTAAGTGTATGGTTGAAATATGATCGCCGCGATGGATTATGATCTAAGATCAAAAATTTCCTTTTTCTCTAGAACATGTAATCGACGGTTTCTTCGAACTTGAGTCACAGGAGTAAATCGTCCAACGATAAAAGTATTCACCGCAGTGGATAAACTGATGCAACGAGACAACGAACGATCTCGCTCCGATCAATATTTTTTTCATCCAGCG
>NW_017131541.1:0-504 GCF_001652005.2 Ceratina calcarata | reverse complement strand
GAGAAAATATAGGAAACACAGACAAAAGGGACATACCTCATGAATAAATCAGGCTCGACCACATTGCGAGAAACGGATGCAGGCACTGGAGACCCGGGACAAGGAGGCAGACGCTGAAACAGAAAGGCAGAATTACCTCAAACTGAGACGTACACATAAACAATTTCCAACATTCCTACTCAACGAATTCAATACAGAATGCCATTACAAGATGAACAAATAATAACACCCACACCTAAACAAGTCATAGAAACGCCATAAGAATTAACCACAGAATGCTACTACAAGAAGGACAGAAATTTATTACAGAAGTTAAACGGTATCCACAATTTTTTTCCCCTACGAAACAGAATAAAGTTAATAATGAATAGTCGCCAGAAAACGAGCTTCCCGCAAATCCAAAACCAGCATCGAAACAACAACTATCCATAATACCCTTACCTAATCAATTCATAGGAATTCATTACAGAGTAAAACAACTCATAAGAAATGCCGGAAGAATTT
>NW_017131540.1:0-505 GCF_001652005.2 Ceratina calcarata | reverse complement strand
GATTAAATTCTATCAAATAGGAAATTATTATAGATTAACAAATAATTATTTATGACACTTTAATGGAATATTTTATATAATTTACGATGAATGACAAACCTAAATGATTCCTCATGAGAAATCATAATAATATACACCTGCTCTTAGGAGTTATAAATAATTAACATGAGAGTAAGTTCTGTATTCTGAGAAGCAATTGTACTTAGCTCGGGAAACCATCTTCCCAGGGGGATGGCATTTCGTATAAATAATGCCGCTTATTATTAGATGGTCTCATCGCGTCGTCTTCGTTCCGCGTTATAAACGACCCGGCTCGGTTAATTTCGATTCGAATCGCATATAATTAGCACGCGTAGGCGAGCGTTCATAAAACTGGCGAGCTCGCATTCATACATATTTGGGATCCGATAAAAAAATTCAATCAATCCTATCCAACCGTAAACAGATTTCATAGCAATCTTATTTTAGCTTCAATTTTTAATGTATTAAAATATTTTAGAATTTG
>NW_017131539.1:0-505 GCF_001652005.2 Ceratina calcarata | reverse complement strand
CTGTTTTGCGTTTTCCCAGTGGTCGGTTTCCCGTGTGGCGGTCGGTCTGGCAATCTATAAGGAGTCTGTTTTAATTTTTTGGATTTTTACCTTTTTGTTATCGACGTTTCTTCCTTGGGCGTTGCTCTTTTTATCTGTTTTCCGTTATTTTTGCCTTGTTCTATACTACTTGTTTATCATCGGTCGTTCTTTTCTGTCCGTTTGGTTCTTTTCCTTGTGTATCTTTTGTCCTTGTTTGTTTGTGCGTTGCTCAGGGTTGTCTCGAGTTTCGTGCGGCGCTGTGGTCTGTGTTTACCAAGTTTCCTCTTTGTCGACCGTTTTCCTAGTCTGTTTTACTTGTTGTTTGGTTTTTCGTGTCGGTCGGTTTGGTTGTCTGCAAGAAATTTTGTTACGATATTTGGATTTTTATCTTTATCGACTGTTGTAGGTTTCCTTGGTTTGAGTTTCTCTCCTGTGGTTCCTTCCCGTCTCTGTTTGTCTGTGCGTTGTCTCGTTTTGTCCTGGG
>NW_017131538.1:0-505 GCF_001652005.2 Ceratina calcarata | reverse complement strand
ACTTTTCTTGTTTCTGTGGCCCATACAATCGCACGTTCTGATAAAGTTATAGTCTGAGGTTAAAGTTATATGAAAAGTTAAAGTTGAAGTAAAGGGAAGCCTAGGACGAGTATGCAAGGTTGCAGAAAAGTGACAGGTCAGACGTTTAATTATGATCTTATCTCATAAATTATCGATATCGAGGAAGCCGCTACGTAGAATATCGTCGAATAGACAAGAAAGTAGGCTCAGAAAGCGTTTGAGTTGACTCACCTCTCCCACTCTTCCACGCTCTTTTCGCTCATCGCCGCTATCGAAACTGTCTAGCGAAGCGATGTGTCACTGTGTTCTTAGTGCTCGCTCTAGCAACACTGGTCTAATTGCTGTGTTAGAACTCTTTATTATCGTGTGCTATAGTTTAGAGTTCGAAATACCGAGTTGGCTCTCTGCTAGCAGCCTCCCCAATATGCAGGCTGATTAGTACATGTTTGACAATAATAAGTTGTTTGACGCCTGCCACCAGATG
>NW_017131537.1:12265-16222 GCF_001652005.2 Ceratina calcarata | reverse complement strand
TGGTGCTGTTGTAGGTGTTTGTTGCCATCATCTGAGCATTGGTAGGGCTCTGCAGGAATGCATATGGGAAGTAGCTCGGTGCAGTTGGTTGAAATCCCGGTGTGCCAACTGGTGGAGGTCCATGCGGCTCTTGTGCGTCGTTAACTGGTGTCGGATCAATCGGTCCATGTGCATGGAGAGCCTGATTTTGCGGAAATTGTGGGTTTAACGGCTGGTTGCCGGTCCTACATGGTGGTGAGTGTTCGGTTGGCATAACGAACATCAGATGAACACGAGGTAGTTTGAGGTTATCTCTTCTAATCTGTTTGCATCGGCGGGGTCACCAATTATGGAGTTGTGTTTCTCTCATATAATAAAGGCGGGAACTGAGTAATGATAACTTATATATTTATCTCAGTCTTTTTGGGTAATGTACAGAAAAGGCCACAGCTGTGGTGCTATACAATACTTGAGCTCGTATCGCGGTACTCGTGTCTAGGGACTAACGATTGTTTTCGAGGGCGGCGCTGACGTTGGGTTCCGTCGGTAATAGCGGGCACTTGCTGCGGTTGAGCTGCCACAGATTCTACCTTCCACTCTATCTAATTCTCTTTAGGATACAGTACTGCGCATGGACTATTCGAGATGATGTTTTCGGCTGTCAGTAATGGCCGTTGTAAACAGGTTATATCTCAGGATATATTTTCCCTACTTCGAAATAGCACATACAAAATGCTATGTGTGGGAATAAGTGTCCCGTTTATTCCTCGGTAAAAGTAGTTGCTCTATTGCGAGGCATTACGTGTATCAGGCGACAGGTTATGTTATCCTATTATTGTTCTCCACCTTTGGTATATATTTGTGAGGTTTCTCTGAGAAATTTCTCTCCTTTCCTTTCTTTGTCTCTCGTGTTCTTCTTTCTTCAGCATAATTGTTTCGCAAAAGAGCTTGTAGGCATCCCATTTTTCAGGAGAGCTGATAATTTCCTCTATTATTTCATTTAGGTGCGATACTTGTCCTATTTTGTCCAACAGTTTTTGTCTTTCTTCTGCCCATTCCGGACAAGAGAAGGCTGTATGTATGCTGTCGTCCCTTTGGGATTCGCAATGATGACATCTTGGTGAGGCTTTTTTCTTTATTCTATACAGATAATTCCCGAAGAATCCGTGGCCTGATATCATCAGCGTCATTCTATATGACAGGCCTCCGTACAATCGCGTTGTCCATCTTTCAAAGTATGGTGGGATTGACTGTATTACTTTTTGGTTTTGGTTGTCTATCGACTGCAGTTTCTCTTTCCACGTAAGTAGGATTTCTCTTTGTCTTTCATTCTTCAATCTTGTTTACTCTCTTTTCAGGTCCGTGCCTCCTGAGAGCCTCAGCGAGCGGATAAGTCTAAAGTATTTGTCAAAAACTTTTATGAGAATGTCTATTGATGGTGAGCTTGTGAGGAGAAAGATCGCCTGCGTGGCGATTGTTTTGTATCCTCTAATTATACATAATGCCATTCTTCTTTGCTCGGTGATGATTTCATTTAGCAGTTGTTTATTTTTTAATATATCATTCGTCCATATGTGATTCCCGTATAGAGCCATTGAATTAAATGAATTAATATAAAGTCTCCGTATTTCTTCGCGAAGACCTCCTAGATTGGGAAGGATATGAATGAGGCTGTTCGTGTATCCTCTCAATCTTGGGATTAGATATTGTTTCGGCAAAAGAAATCCTGTCTCAGTAAAAGAAATCGCTTCAGGAATTTCAATTATATTGTCGAAATATCTTATGTAATCGGTCGAACGTTCGCGAAGGTTTTGTTTACATTATTAAGTCTTTCAACGGCTCACACACATTTACACTTAATCCTCATGTATACACACACATTCATCCTCGCTCTCGTTCGAGCAACGAGAGCCCCTGATTAAGGAAACAGTAAGTCGGCATCGCTCGAAGATAACAGACCAACAAGTCTCATTCAGTACATACGCGTGTTAGAACCATAAAGTGAATCTCTCTTCTAACCGCGTATTTTCTAAAGATCTCTCTCTCTCTCAGCTTCGGCCTTCTCCAATTCTCACCATCTCTCCTCACAGTTTACTTTGGAGTTCTCTCACTGAACAGATATTCAATATGATTGCTGAATGACATTCTTTCGTCTAGTATCACCTCTAGATATCTCATTTCGCATTTCATGCGTATATTCGTGCCGCTGAATACTATCTGTTTCTGTTCCTGTGTTATTTTTATGTTTCTAAGGTGAAAACATGTTACCATTGTTTTATTTGTTGCAACTTTTAGTTCGATTCTCTCTATTTTTTTCAGTACGTTCCATACCGCCGTTTCGGCTCTGCTAATGGCTCTTTGGATGTTCCGGCCGGCAGCTACTATGATCGTGTCGTCGGCGTACCCGGTGATTTGCGTTTTACCGGGTAATGGTGTGCGCAGAACCTCGTCGTACCCAAGATTCCATAATGGGGCTGCTAGTGTGGAACCCTGTGGCACTCCGCATCGTACTATTTTAGACTGGAGTTTTCCTTCTGCGTCTATAATCATAATTCTTCTTCCTGAAAGGTAAGCGATTATTATTTCTTTAAGGTATATTCTTTCCATAGCTCTTATGATCGAAGGCCATGGATGAAAGTTGAAGGCATTACTAATATCGATGCTGACTGAGACCACACATTGGCCTGCTTCAACGTGTGACGAACCGTCACGTTATGTCCTCCGACCCCGAACACGGCCACCGATTTCGCCGCCGCGTGATGCGCAGTCACGGGCGCTACCCGCGACGTTTCGCGCCGGCGATATCACGCGCCACGCGTTTAAGTACCGGTCCTTGAGCCAGGAAAAGGCAGAGTGGATTCTCGTGGATCTTGATCCATTACAATTATCGCGCTGAAGAACCGTAGCCTGAACGAAGGTAATACGATCAGCAACTCTCGTTTCCAGTCGGCGGCAATTAGAACCATCGACTTCCCGCTCCCGCAGACGCACACTGACTTACATCACTTCGTCGTAGCTCGTCTGCTCGGAACCTCCCCGTTGAGAGGCACGCCGAGAGACTTGGTCCGCTCGTTTCGAGACGACCGCGCTTCGGTATACCTAGCCTAGTATAATAGCCGTAGCTCTAGTATCGTATCCGTAGCTTTAGTATAATATAGCGAATAAGCATTGTCAACTCGTGTAACTCGTTATCCGTCTGCGTCCGCCACATTATATGTTTAGCATTAAGCTTCGTTTCACGTCATACGTATATCGCGAGGATAAGTTAGCCCTAATACGCGTACATTTTCTCTATAGTCCACGACGGCCAACAGCCAGCATTACGACAACGACGCCCGAAGCAGCGCCCCGGAACACTGTACCCTAGGCTTAAGTCTTTTCCTGAATAATTTATATTTCTACCAGATATCCGTTTACCACTTCATTTCATAACCCGCCTTTAGCATTTAGCCTGAAACGATAGGACCGCGTAACCACTCGGTGGCGCACCTAACCCACCGACTCGGGTCACGCGCGTCACACACGTTATAGCTGATGAAGTCCTTGACTCTCTTGATCGGGTCGATGGTACTTAGTTCCTTTCGGAAGCCGAATTGCCACTGTGAGAGCGTGTCAGGGTTGGATATGATTATTTCTTCTATCCTTTCGCCAATTATTCTCTCAAACAGTTTACCGAGGTCGTCTAGTAGGCAAATCGGTCTATACGCTGACGGGTCATCTGGCGGCTTCCCTGGTTTACTTAACAGTACGAGTTTAGCGGATTTCCAGCTTGTCGGGAATATCCTGGATCTTAAACATGCGTTGAATATGTTTCTCAGACGTGTTTCTAATATTTCGGAGGCGAGGCTTATGATTGGAGCAGGAATCCCTTTCGGGCCCGGAGCCGCCTTCTTATTGTTCATTTTTTTTACAGCTTTTCTTCTTTCTTCAGGTGAAACTTCCCAGTCCTTGTGCCATTCTCCTGACAGTGTCGGGGGG
>NW_017131537.1:9848-11301 GCF_001652005.2 Ceratina calcarata | reverse complement strand
GGGGGGGGGGGGGGACCAGACATGACTCTCCGGGAAGAGAGTGTCAATGATCTTTCTTAGTAGTTTAGGGCACATGTTATCCGTCGGGACTGGCCCGCCGTTGTTCCTCATTTTTTTGGAACATTTATACGCCTTACCCCATGGATCATCATCCAGTGACAGTAAAACTTTTTTCCAGGTTTGGAGTTTGGCGGTGATTATTGCTTTCTTGTATTTCATCTTTACCTCTCTATATAGAACTTCTTTTTGTTTTAGGTCTGTGCACGTCCGTTGGGTCTTCTTCTTCGCCTTCTGCCAGGCTCTCCTTTTCCGCTGATATTCGTACCTCAGTGCCGATAGACTCGCATCCCACCATTCATTGGGAAGCTTATACTATACTATAGCTAGCTATACTAATTATAGCTTAGCTATACTAATATATATATATGTCGCGACTATAGCGCCTCAGCGCACATTGTATTAATCTTACTATAATAGAATAAAGTAGTCTCATGTAAGAAAGTGTCGAAAAGCAAGTAAGTAAAATGGAAGTGTCCGCGACTTTAGATTTTGATATATGCAAAAATGATTGGGAAAAGTTCGTGGATCGCATTGAGCAATATTACATTGTAAACGATGTTAATAGTGAGACGAAGAAACGAGCCATACTACTAAGTAAAGTTAACGCAGAAACTTATGATGTCATTGACAAAATCTGTAAGCCTAACAAACCAGGAGATACGCCGTACGCTACAATAATTGAAAAAGTGATGGTTTATTTAAAGCCGCCAGCATCGTATCTTGTACATAGAAACAATTTTCGACATAGAATGCAGAGAAATGACGAAAATATAAGTAAATACGTGGCAGTGCTCCGAGAGTTAACAAAAGACTGTAAATTCGACGCGAATGTCGACGATCAAATTCTGAATCAAATAATCGTTGGACAAAAGAGTAAAACGATAAAAGCAGAGTTGTTAAAAATGGAGAGGCCTACACTTGAAGCCGCATTAAAAAATGCATTAGCATCAGAGGCAGCAGAAGAAGGCGCCGAAAAACTTCAATCAGGCAATATGAACAACGGCAACGATTTGCACAAGATGGCTGCTATTCCACATCCGCAAAGCCATAAGTGGGAATTACAGTCCGAGCAACGAAGGATGCCAAGCGGAATATCACGTGCACGAGGCTCGCACAGAGGGACGCAGCGTGGTAAACATCGCTCTCAACCGCCGTCGCAACGAGGTAATACATCGAGAGGTCGCAGCCATCAGCAACAACAGACGCGAGGAAACGGAGCAACAGGGTATGCGTGTTACCGGTTATATACAAACAGCGTGTAAAACGAAGCGTAGGCCGCGTGTAGGTTATGTGGGATCGAAACGAAATAATAATAATGATAACGATAATGAATCGGAAACGGATAGTATTCCGTATATAGACGAAATTAATGATATGTTTACAGGACAAAACT
>NW_017131537.1:0-9180 GCF_001652005.2 Ceratina calcarata | reverse complement strand
CAAATATAAGGCTATCGCTGAAATGAAGAAGCCATCTAATCATAAAGAATTACAATTGCTGTTAGGTAAAATTAACTATTATGGAAGATTGATAAAAAATAGAGCGGAAATTTTAATACCATTATATAAATGTAATAATGCAGAAAGTTTCGAATGGAGCGAAAGTTGCGATGAAGCATTTAGAAGAATAAAAATAGAATTGAAGCGTATAATTGTAAATTACGATCCGTCGTTACCATTAATATTAACATGCGATGCATCACCAGAAGGGTTAGGCGCATATATCAGCCAACCTTATAAGAATGGAGAAAAACCAGTAGCATTTGCGTCAAAACGCTTAACGGAAGCGCAGAAAAATTACTCTCAGATCGACAAAGAGGCTGCACCAATAATTTTTGGTGTGACGAAATTCTATGATTACATTTTTGGAAGAGAATTTATTTTAAGAACTGATAATAAGCCATTATGCAGAATTTTTTCACCTGAAAAAGGTATACCGAAAATGGCAGCTAGTAGACTCCAAAATTGGGCATATTTCTTATCAGCTTTTAACTATAAAATCGAATATATTAACACCAAAAATAACATAGTAGCAGACACATTGTCACGTTTACCAGGTTTAGAAGAACAACAACATGAATTGTTAGATACAGAAAGAACATGTACTTATTTACATTACGTAGCTGAAAGCAAAATCGTTTGTTTAGATTACAAAGCGGTAGCGAGAGAAACTGCAAAAGATAAGGTATTATCAAAAATAAAAAGAATGGTATTAAATGGTTGGCCAGAAAATAAAATAAAAGATTGGCAAAATGAACTAAAACCGTATGCGTTAAGAAAAGATGAAATTACTATAGAAAAAGAATGTTTGATGTGGGGTCAACGTGTGATTATACCTAATAAATTACAAAGAGAGGTAGTAGGAAAACTTCATGAAAGTCACTTCGGAATAGTGAGAATGAAAAGTATGGCAAGGTCGGTCGTATGGTGGCCAGGTATCGACAAACAGCTTGAGGATGAAGCGAAATATTGTGAACATTGTGTTGTAACTAATGATAATCCTATTAGAATGAAACTTTCGCCATGGCCGTACCCAAACCAACCTTGGCATAGGATTCATGCAGATTTTGCAGGACCATTTTTAGGACATACATATTTAATAATTATTGATTCTTATTCAAAATGGCCTGAAATATATATCGTAAAAAATATGTCAGCACAGCATACTATTGGAATTTTTAAAAAGGTTTCCTTAAAGCATGGATTGCCTTATAATATTGTTACTGATTCAGGAACGCAATTTTTAAGTGATGATTTTAAAATGTTCCTTAAAAGGCTAGGTATTAAACATACATTTTCTGCTCCAAAGCATCCACAAACAAATGGTACTGCTGAAGGACTAGTAATAGAATTTAAAAGAAAAGTAAAAGCAATCACACAAAGTAAAAATGTAGATGTTGAAACAGCAATTCAAATATTTTTATTCGCATACAGAACTACAAAACATGTAACTATAAATGAAACGCCTGCTAAAGTCGTGTACAATCGTGAATTACGAACAACTTTGCAATTACTACGTCCAGACAGTAGAAAAATTATTAAAATTAAACAAGAAAATCAAATTAAACAGTCTAAAGGTAATAGAAACAATACATTTAAAGTTGGAGATGTAGTAATGGCTAAAGATTTTCGTAAAAATTATCCAAAAATGTCAAAAGCTCGAATTATACGTATACTCTCTCCAAGAACTTGTATTGTTGAATTTCAAGAGGGAGGAGAGCATAAAAGACACTTCGATCAAATTATAAAATGGTGAGAATTGAAAAGCAATGATAAAAACAAGACAGAAAAACAAAATGTTAAAAGCGATGTGCAACCTCAAGTATTAAGAAGGTCAGAAAGAAACAAAGAAACCACGAAGCGTACTTGTACATAGTTATTCTATAATATCAACGTGTGTATGAAAAATAATAAAAGGCGAAGGATGTGGTGTATGTACACTTATACATATATATATATATATGTAGCGACTATAGCGCCTCAGCGCACATTGTATTAATCTTACTATAATAGAATAAAGTAGTCTCATGTAAGCGTTAACACTGGTACGTTCAAGCTAGGAGCCGAGCTCCCTATCCTACACACACACAAATACAACACTTTGTATGGCACAGCCTCTTTCTTGGCATTGAATGGTTGTAAGCCCTTGTTAAAGTTTCCTCTAATTTTTCAATCGTTTGTTCCAGGTTCTGGATGTTGACTACTGAGGTATTCCAGGACTCGGATATTAGGATAGCTTTACATATATCCGTGTCAAGCTTCTTGATGTTCCATCTCGGGAAGTATTCCGCATTATAGCGTAGTGTCTTCTCTGGGGCACTCTTTCCCTTGTAAAAGTCCATGGAGATATATTGGTGGTCTGAGAGCGTTTCGATCTCTTCGAGTACCTTCCAGTTCCATATCTTTTTTACTGCTAGTTCATTCGCCCATGTTACATCTACGATCGACGAGCCTTGGGGTCTTATGCAAGTGGCTATGTTTCCTTCATTCACCAGAAATAAATTATTTGCTGTTGCCCATCTTTCTAGTATTTTCCCTTTTGGGTTATTTTTCGTGCATCCCGATTTTTCATTATGGGCATTTAGATCTCCTGCGATAATTATCGGGACTTTTCTTATTTCATGGAATATAGCTTTTTTTATTTCTTTCAGCAGGCTTTCAAAGGCAGACGGTGGCCTGTTTGGCGAGAAGTAGCACCCGCCTATCATTAGTTCATCATTGCCAGCGAGAATGAAGCCTTCTCCACGACTTCGTACTTTGAAAGATAATAATTTCTTACTTTCATTTAGATAAATTGCAGCTTTTTCGCTCGTGTCACTGAGCCACATCTCGTTCAAATTTCTGCGCGGTTCACTGATAATGCCGATATCAGCTTTGACGTCGTCACAGTATTTCAGGAACAGTGAGTGAGCAGCATACGAGTTGTTGAGATTCGATTGTAGGATTGTTATGTTCATGAACGTTTAAACTAATTTATTTCTCTTTTTCAGATTCGTCTCGTGTATTCGTATTCGTGCTCCCCTTGAGCTCTCTGCGTTGGTCTCCGTCTCAGCGTCCATGGTAAGTATGTCACCTGTTTTCCCTTTATTAGTTAACTTTTTATCTTTAGGGTCAATGTTTCTTCCGGTTCTAGAGTTCTCCTTGAACCTCTGTAACTTCGTGCATGTACTGCTTCCCATTCTGTGTGCTGAAGGTAGACTATCATCCTCGCACAGCCTACAGATTGTGTTGGTTGCTCGACAATTTCTTGCAACGTGCTCCTTGCCTTCACTTTTCTGTCTATTGGGCTTCTACAGGTTCCGCTTACGTGTCCGTACTCCCAGTATCTGTAGCATTGTAGAGGTCTTGTTTCGGCTTCTATGATTCTAACGTCGGACCATCCTATTCTTATTCTCCCGCTTGTCACTAGTTTAAAAGCAGTTTCCTCCTTACATTTGATCGATGCTAAACTGGTGCCGCGTACATTCTTTCTGATCGTTCCGATTTTTATTTCTTGACTAGCACCCGTCTCTCTTTTGATCGCTTCGATGATATCGCTCTCATTTATAGACAGATCCATTCCCAGAGCAATAATCTCCTTCCATTTTTTAGGACATGTTATTCTTATTTTTTTTCTGCGAGGAGATCAGCCATTTTCGTCGCAAGGATCTCTGCGTTCGTTTCCATGCCTTTTCCAGCTACTTCGAGAATAAGTCCACCGTTTAACGATGATCTTGGCCTCACCTCTTCGAGCCGTAGTTTTTGGATATTTATATTTTCACGCGCCGTATTCATGATACATGCGTAATCTATTTCACATCCTTCTTCTCTTATAATATGAATTACTGCGCGGTCCTTGGGTTTCTTTGGGGGTAATTTCTTTCTTGCATTTCGATCAATTGCCACCGATTCCTGAGTCTTCATTGACTGTTTCCTGGGCTGTAGAGTGGTTCCCTTGTTACGATTCTTTTGCTTTTTTCCAATGACCTCCGTCCATTCCGTAGTGACAGTTTTCGCTGGCTTGTTCATATTGTCCTCTGTGTTTTCGCTCGAGACTACATTATTTTTCCTACTTTCACCTTCTCTGGTGGAAGGATTTCCGTTCGCGAACCCCGCGACCAGCATCTCCTTTATTTCGGCCTTAAAGTCGAGCATTTGTTGATCGAGGCCTTCTTTCATTTCTTTCATTTGACTATAGAGAACGTTATGATCCAGTGCTCTATTTTCGTTTCTCCTTCCTTTGCCGATTTCTTTTTCTAAAACTGCTATTCTCTTTTCCAGGACTTCTGTGTACGCCCTCAGCTTATTGTTCTCCTCTTCGAGTTTATGATTCATAGCTTCATTGTTCTTTCCTTTTGCCCTGCCCGATAGTTCCGAGCTGACTTCTTTTATCGTTTCTTCCGCTATTCTTAGTCTCTTTTGAAAGGGACCTTGCAGGTTGAATGACCTTGTTCGTACATGATGAATTTCCTGAACGCATTCCAGTAGGGAGCTTATTAAGGACATACACGGTTGGTTCGCCGCGTCTACTGAAAATTCGCTCTCATCACCTTCCGAAAACGATTCGTCAAATGAGTCATTTATTGATGAACTCAATTTCTTCTTTTTTTATCCTCTCTCTTTTGTTTCTCATTAGGTTTCTTTTTTTCTTTTAGGAAGTTTTATCGAGCTTCTCGTCACTGACCCTATTGGTGTGCGGAAGGCGTTGCCGTCATCGCATGAGGTATTGGACAGTGTAGTTTGCCCTGATGATCTTACTGGACTGCGTGCAAGCGAGAACCTCGGGGCGTGCGCGCTGTCGTAAGATTCCTTATCTGTATCAGTAAGTTTCTGATTTTCATCCCGTCTGTATTCTGGCTCACTAAGTGCACGGCCTGTGCACTCGACCAGATCTCTCCCGGAATCTAACATACTTTGTTTTGTTTTAGGCTTAATAGATATATTATTTAAATCAATGGCGCATCGTGTAGGAAGGAGCGGGCCGCGACATGGGTGGGTGCACCCGCTACGGGGATGGCCTCGTAGCTTCCCGGAACTCCGGGGACCCCGTGCCTTACGTTTTGTCTCCCCCGAACATCTGACGGGGAGAGGCTCGCCCGTAACGGAGAAGGCTCCGATTCCTCCACTCATCCTACACTTCCTGGCCAGGGACCGAAGTGGCCATCTCCGGAAATCGCGCAGATCGAACACCTCGGCAGAGCTAGCTCACATCAGCCCGGGAGAAACGACGGAGTGGGAACAACCCCGACGCTCACGGGCACTCCTAGTGACGACGCTGCACGTGTCAGCCCACACACACATACATCCATCATTCATAGTTTCTAAGGACATAGGATTTAGGATAGAAGAGAAAGGGGATGAAAGGGTTCATTTTGGGATTAGATTCGCGCCATGCTCCTACATGTACACTTCCAATTACTGCACGCTCCTATTCCCGACGTAGTTGGGAGATTGGCACTTTCTTAGTCGTTTAGGCAGAATTTATCTTCGCCGATAGAATATTGTTAAATCTAATTTAATTTCTACTATTTCTTTTCAGGTTTTCCGGATTTTGCGGAGCAATCGCGGATCAAAATAACTGGAAAGTGCAGGTTCAGTTTTTCTAGATTCTCCGCCATCTTAATGTTTCGTCACTCTGCATATTTCTTATGAATTCTTTTACGAGAAATTTACAGTTAACGAACCAAGAATAAAGTACAAACAAAAGGCGGATAAAGTACCGTTTTTATTTATTACTGTCTCTCCTTCCTTCCTAGCATTTGCTCATTTTTTAGATGCATGTCATTATAATTATTATTATTAAGCACTGAGTGGCTCTTGACTCGTGTGCACGTAGAACATGTATCATATCTGTGCATTAATCATATTTGCGGTTCAAGAAATGACTCTATTTTTACTCTAGGTCTTTTGTTTAACTAATTATCCGTTTGATATTTATTTCTTCGTTTATTTCTTCTTTTAGTGAGTATGAGACTGTATATTTCACTTTTCAGTGACGAATTACGTATATTTAAGAGTGTTTAAAGACAGAAGTTTTGCGAGGTTTAAGAGTATCCCTCGGCCTTGCGAATAATTCTTAATTCTAGTAACGAGAATTCGAGTACGAATTCTCGTGAATACAAACAAAATTCCAGTGAAATCAGATCGGGACGGCTATAAGAAACGGTATAACGTTTCTTATACACGGTGTGCCGTACTGGTAAACATCACGAGGATATCGCCGGTCTCCGCGTAACGAGAATTCGTATACGAATTCTCGATAAATATATGTTGAATTCTCAGAAGCAATAAAAGGGCTTCCGAGCCGGAGCTCCGGCGAGTCGGCACCTCAATCTCGCAGTGCGGATCGAACGTTTTTCGTACGAATTCCTGACACTATCGAGATATCGTTAATTAACTAATCTATGCCAAAGAAGATTTCGGAGACTATTAGGTCTTCCGTTTTCATACTGGCGCTAGATTGATTTCATCTTCATAAAGCGATACGAATTCTAAAGATTTCATTAGATTCGTAAAGGCCGCACTGATTACAGTGCCGTGAACAGGATACGTAATAGTGGTATCCGGGCCACGGGTATCGCTCCGGGTCAATAAACGGCGCCATCGCATAGGGCCGAAAAGGTACCGCGAAAATAAGTCGTCAAGGTTTCTCTCCGGAAAAGGTGCACAGCAATTGAGTTAGTGCAGCTTTGCAGGGTATTGCGCTTATGCATGCCCAGTAGAAGTTTCGGCCTTACAACCCGAGCTCCCGCGCACAGCCGATAAAGCTGTGAGTGCCCCTGCAAACGGCGTCCTTGGCTTTGTTTTCGGCACACCGAAATCAGTGCCAATTTTAAAGGCCATCTCAACTCGTATAATTGCGTACGGGAAGAGATAATTTAAACAATAGAGAAATACTCTATTGCCTGAAGAAAGAGGAAATCGGAAGAGAGAATATTCTCTTCCGAATATACAGTCCACTGAGTATCAGTTATTAAATTCTGTCGAGTACGAACAGAATAATAACTTTAATCGTTTCGGTTATTTGTTGTGTTACAGAGATCGACGTTAAGAGACGACGATAACGGCCCTGGCCTCGAGGGCAAATCAAATACTAATACTTAATCTTACACTTATATTTTGGATTTACAAATTTGAGGGATCGGCCCGTTGGCCGGTCCAATAAATTTGTGTTCAATTGAAATTTATTTTGTGAATTTTATTTTAATCAATTGCGTAAACCCGTTTCCCGCTCCTATCCGGACCCGGTTAGGTATTCACCTAACAAAGAGAGTCTCCCGCTCTATTTACTGTACTGATACACGCATGCTATTGTGACAGCAGTATCATACCTCGATGTATGGTGGCGTCTATGTACTGGATTGTGACGTATTTACTAATTGTTCAGAGTACTGTAAATCTGACATGTTTTTATTTTTTAGCCAGATTTTTGTTATTCGTTCCCCGCTCCTATCTTTTGTCTTATCTCTCAATGCAGACTCGTGTTATTATATAACGGCCTGTCAGTTTTGCCACGAGTCGGCCATTTTGATCGATATTAAGACGGTGCACGTACCTTGATTCTTATATGTACCTGGACTTTTCCTTTGCCTTGCTGTTTTTAGAGTTTCATCTTCTTTCATCTGTTGATTCGGTTCCTCATACCTCTTTGATGTTATTAAATCGGAGGGCCACGTATTCGACATTTAATTCATGTGGCTCTTCTGCGTGACGTCACATTTCAACGGTAGAGTTTTTGTTAGGGATGGTGCCCTAACTGAATGCCGGAGGATTGCGAATCGGGTTTTGAAAGAACGTGTACACACAATTTCCCCAAAGGATCAAACACCAAATTTATTTTAAAAAAATTAACGTAAAAGCCCAATTATTTTGAAAATAAGAAAATAATATAAATATGCCAGATGAGGGAGGCTGGTTCCAGGCGCGTGGCCGCACTTCTCCGAACCGTCCTCCAATTATTGCTGAGGGCTGTAATGACAAAAATCCGCAATTGAATTAGCACACGTCGACTCGTGTGTAAAAGTGCTGTGACGAATGTTCTATTCGTAGCAGCGAAGAATCACTTGTAACACACGAGCAGAGAACAGCTCTGTTCCTCGTAACTCGCTCGAGTATTTCGACCGATACCTCGGGAAACTCGAAATGTTGTATGCACGTCCTCGGTTGAACCTGGATGATGCAGAACGAAACTGCAGTGAGCCTTGCGACGGACACGTCGTACCAAGGTAACTATCAAATTCCTTATCGTGGGAATTCAGTATTACGGCGTTACAAACCGCTTGACCGACGAGCCGTGAATTACAACATTACGTCCATACGGACGCCTGGTTGAATGAATGCCCACAGAATGATAGATAACGTAGGACGTCACACAGGACGTATGTACCTCTTGGCACTAATCTTAACCCGGATGCAATAGAGAATTGCAGAGCGGGCATCAGCGGTAACGACCCGCGCAAAGAAGCTGCTCCTTACACGACGTCTCGCAAAGAGATCCGACTTCCAAAGTACGGACTCGTAAGGAGAGCGAGCTCGATCCAAGTATGGAACGATCGAGTGATTCTCTCCGAAGGAAACACCTTCGAGAATCAGTCAGGGAAGAGAAGAAATGTTCGTGAGCGACCTACGTCTCCGGTCAAACGTCGTCGAATTATAATCGAAGGACAGACCGGCTGAGCTACCTCAGTCTCACGATATGAAACTCCGTGCGCGAAAAGACGGAATTACTCGACGTCTTAAGATAGTATGGGAAAGGAGGGTTTAGGAGACCTTCCCACGGCGGGAAGTAAACTAGAATTATGCTCGGTTTTAGTATAGGAAAAGCCTTTATTAGATGTTACTCGCTGTTACTCGCTAGGATCTCAACTCCCGACTGTTCTGACTCGCTCGCGTCTCTCAGCCACACCACCCTCCACACACTCCTCACACATTCTTCACACATTCGTCAATCGTCCTATCACACCACCACCGTTGCCGCCAACCGGGCACGTGGAGTCCCAACGGCTCGCAGCGGCCCTTGATCATCGACACCATCCGCGGAATTCGAAACATTGTCTAAACAATATCGACTCCGCTCGGATGGTTGTCGATAATCCGCTTCCGCTGACCTCCGCGGGTCCTCCACGCGCCGCCTGACGACAC
>NW_017131536.1:0-505 GCF_001652005.2 Ceratina calcarata | reverse complement strand
TAAATGAAAGTTTGATTATTTTTGAACTGTTTACATTAATGCACTGCACAATTGGAAAGTTAAATTTCCTTCTCGAAATATAATTTAGCAACTCCGCAGGGCAAAATGTAACATTCCCTGAAAACTTGCCGCACGTTCAACTGCTGACACAAAGCTCCCGGATAGTTTTAGTTGCCAGCGTTGGTATTTTTTTAAAACGATATAAGATACGCGCCCAGGGTGCTTTTCGTTCTTCCCTTTCTATTTTTCATTCAAACTGCCCCCTCAAAGGTTGTTTCCATGGCGACCTACGACCAGCGTAGAGAGAAAAAAAAAAAAAATGCGAGCTTCGCGAATGTTGGCCTGCGCTAACAAATGCCCGAGCTAACTTTTCCCATCGATTTTCCGCGGACGTTTGCTGGTTTTTCAGTCCAATTATTTTCGAGCTTGCAAAATTGTACGAGGTGGCTGATTGATTATTTTAGTAACACTAAAAAAATTTTAATAAACCTCTACCGTTTATTTT
>NW_017131535.1:0-505 GCF_001652005.2 Ceratina calcarata | reverse complement strand
GCAATGTACAGCATTCATTTCTTTTTAAAATATATAAAGTTCCCACGGTAATAGTGGACAAATATTCATTATTTTGAATCTTATGGGGGATAGTCCAAATTTGTTAGACGAAACTTTCACGGTTCGAGGAGATGCGTCTTTTGATGGGAACCAATTTCTTGTACATTATTATGTTACTGATATACGATGGTCAAGTTGGTTGTTTCAAATGGGATTGCATACATTTCTTTTTGTACCATATTTAGCTCAATTTTTGGATACGATTTCATTTATTCTTCATATACATATATCGATTTGCTTGATTACATTTTGAGATGTTCAATTCAGGAAGTTACTAATTTTTGGTAAGTGAGAACGGGAAGCACAACAGGAAGTCCTGTTGCGATAAATCCACTTGAAATAGATACGTATGGTCTGGGTTGCGAACAGCAAGACATTGTTATTGTAGGAAAGTTGTGACGCGCGTATCCCGAGTCGGTGGGTTAGGTGCGCCACCGAGAGGTTA
>NW_017131534.1:0-506 GCF_001652005.2 Ceratina calcarata | reverse complement strand
AGTCGGGTCCTAACAGAGCACCGAGCCACACGAATAAAACGCAAGCTAAATATCATAAGTGAATTTATTAACCCATCTCCTCACCGAATTCCCACACTACCGTCAGGATAAAGAAGCCCGTTATTTTAGACCAGAGTTGACAGAATATGAAATTAACTATATTAGTCAACAATTTCCGATGTGGGTGAGGGAGAAATTAGTAACTATTGATTATAGTAGNAACAACGCGATGTCGCGATATCCCGCGCCGAGATTGAGACGAATTGACGTGCATGAAGAACGGAATTATAGGACAAGACGCGAGAAAATCGGGAAGAAGAGCGATATTCCTCAGCACGGAGTGCGAGAAGTCAACGATACGGTTCTCCGGTAGAAAGGCGGTATCAACACGAAAAATATGAAAATAGGAATCGAAATTATTATCGCGACGGTGACCGTGAAGACGGTGATGTACGATTACCGGACACTCGCTATCCTCCGCCAAATTTTAGACGTGAGGCCAACAT
>NW_017131533.1:0-505 GCF_001652005.2 Ceratina calcarata | reverse complement strand
GTCAATAAACGCACACGCTAACTCAATCGACGATCGGAGGGCTATCATCGAAGCCATCAGAGCGTCGCCCCTGCTCAAACCGAGGGCCTTGAAGTTTTTGATGGTTGCTGAGGGAATTGCTCCACTACAGCCAACCACTATAGGCAAGACCTCTGCTTCCTTACATGCAAGTTTGATCTTTATTAATTCGGCGGTATCCTTATACTTATCAAGCTTCTCTTCATATGCTCTTCGCAGCTTGTCTTTATCCTCATATCGCACGGTCACATCCACAACATACAGCCTATTCTGGTCCTTGATAACCAGATCCGGCCTTTTCAGTTCGCCCACTACGTTCACGACCGGTTCTGTGTATACCGCACATCTTCTTGAGGTCTTTTCTTCGACCAACTTAACTATTTCATCGTGCCCCCTAATTCTAGCTGCCTTCGTGTGGATACAATTACCCAGCACGTGCCCGAGTGTCTCCAATTGCATATGGCAATGTCGACAACTCGGGTCTATT
>NW_017131532.1:0-505 GCF_001652005.2 Ceratina calcarata | reverse complement strand
CGATGCTGACTTTATATGCGATTATCTTTAACGAAATATTGTCATTAAACGAACGAAATATGTATCCACGGATAGCCTGACATTTGCGTACGTCAATTTGTCATGTAGAACACGTTTCACTAATGAACAGATCGGAGCAAACATGCAACGCAGATGAATAAGCATTTGATATGAAATTAACGAGAACAATAATGAGAGGAACATTGTGCCGTCGGGCAAACAGCAATGTTTGCTGCAAAAACATATTGTTTATATTAAATTTACAGCATCCGAGTACACATTTATTAAGCACAAATGCTGATAAGCCGATCGAAAGACTGTTTAATTCTATTTTAAAGAGAAGGGAGAACCGTTCCTTTCGCAGCTGTTTCAATCAACCAGAGTAAACTGTGATTTACATGGAAGAAATTGGGTGACCCAACGATTCTGTAACTTTCGAATTCTTACTTTAACATCTTTTCTTATTAAATTATTTCGTTTCATATTGTGTAGTATTATTACAGGG
>NW_017131531.1:0-505 GCF_001652005.2 Ceratina calcarata | reverse complement strand
AGTTCATTATAGTAGGAACCAGACGTCTCATTTTTTTATTCTATAGTTCATTATGCAAACCACACATCTCAAACTTGCCCATTTCTTTACCTTTTCATGAAAAGATCAATTTTTTTAGGGGGATTTCACGACTTTCCCGGAGTTGTATCAGTTAATTTTTACGCGTCCCTCGATATTATTCTATTTTTATATCTATTTCTTTACGTTATTACTTTATTTTTATATCTATGTATCTTTACGTTATACTTTATTTTTATATGTATGTATGTTTTTATAATTTCTTATATATTATGGATATTTTTATTTTATTTCTTTATAATGTTTATGTAAAAATACTTTAGTATATAATTATATTTTTATATTTCATTGATTCCTTTCATTGAATACCCTATCTCATTAAATAGTAAAAAAATTTAATACATAATCCTTGCGTATAAAACTTATATTAGTTCAGGCATGGGATAGTGCAAATAATAATCATGTAACACAGTAATTCAATGACATT
>NW_017131530.1:0-505 GCF_001652005.2 Ceratina calcarata | reverse complement strand
TTCAAACTACGCGCGCGGCTAGGTTCAAAGTTTCAAGCTAAGTAAGACATAACAGCATTCTAGATTGGGTCTATGCTATGGGCGTAAAAACCCGCAAATCTTACATCAGGACTTTTAGTTCCACTTTTCCTCACCGTACGCGCTGCGATCGAAATTCCGCAAATCTTACACTACTGGGTCCATCTACAATGTCCAGCGCGGCAAATTCAAATCGAGGGTGTATATCATCCTTACGTATACTTCTGTTTTATTCCTTGTAATGTCTTAGTTACGCCTTTATGTCCATTTATTACCGAATTATATGTGTCTGCTATTATATCATGTCTCTCTTTGCCTGGCAGAACCTTGATTCTTCCCGAGCAATATGTTACGGTAATCCTGTAATCGTTAAACATTTCGCGAAGCCTTTTGTCAATAAAATACCATGATACGTCTCTCAATGATTGTGATTCCCAAATAGAAAAACTTGTTAACCCCAATTCATCTAAAACTGTCTTTATAATTC
>NW_017131529.1:0-505 GCF_001652005.2 Ceratina calcarata | reverse complement strand
ATACGCCATGGTTCAGTCTACCTTACAGGCCTTGCCTGTAGCACTTGTAGCCACTGATCCACTCCATGACCTTCTTCGCGTGGGCGGTCAGCAGTTGATCAGCAGTGCTGTTGAGGCCAAACTTGCGGTACTGCTTTCAGCAGTATGCCGATTGTCAGCGTGAGGATGGTCGGTAGGTGGGAGCGTAACGGGTTTCTGTCTGAGCGTCGTACTCAGGACCGGCATCGGCGATGGTCGGCGGCAAAGTCCCTAAGGTCGGGATTGTAGTGGTAACGGCATACGTTTCAACCAAGCCTTGCTACCTCCCTACCTAAAGCGGGCTAAATCTGCTGAAGAGTTGCTGCCGGGCTATACCTTCTCGGGATATTATTACGGGCTATTTTTACGAAGCCCTGGCAGCTTTGTTCGGTTCAGGCGCTTTTGGGCTCTCAGCCAGCACCATGAGTCGGCTAAAGGCGCAATGGCTGGATGAATTCACGCTTGGGTGCAACGTAACCTGAGCGAT
>NW_017131528.1:10429-11183 GCF_001652005.2 Ceratina calcarata | reverse complement strand
GATTTAATACAGAACAGTTATGTGTGTGTAACCGCATACTCGATAGGCGATGGTAGATTAGGAGTTTATAACTTTTATTTCATTATGTTAAATTAAGTTAAGCCATAATAAATATATTAAAATAATGTGAAACGCTAGAAGTTAATTTAAATTTATCTCACATATTCTTATCAGAAAGAAAGATCTACATTGTTCCTTATTAGAATGAATAATTAAAACCTAATAAACTGGTAATTCACTCATAAAAATCTGTCCTCTTTATGTCCCCCTTTTTTTACCAATGCCATTCTTGTCCTCTTTTAATAAGAGGAATATATGGTAACTCTAATAAAAAGAGGTGAGAAATTATAGTTCAATTAGCGAGAGGGGGCAACAGGAAAACTAAAAGAGCAACGCGTGGCCGAAAGAATGGTCTCTGTTATTGAATGATATCAACGAGATACGTTTGCCAGTAATTAATATGTTAATAACAATACTTAGGTTCTTTTTACCTCAAATTAAAATTGGAACTCCTTTACTTTAAATTAGTTCTGAGTGATAAACTAATTTTTAAAAGGTGAAAATTAAATTTGAAAACCTTATCTAAGGATTTGGATTAAATTAAAGAGTTTAAGCTTTAATTTAAGTTGAAATTAAACCTATTTAGTCTAATATTATCAAAATTATCAACAATTGAATTGAACAATGTTTTTTACTACGATGCAATTTTTATAATCTCACAATTTTTCGGAATTAATAAATGAAAATTAATTTT
>NW_017131528.1:7394-8330 GCF_001652005.2 Ceratina calcarata | reverse complement strand
TTCTAAAAAATAAGAATACAGTAAATAATCTGTTATGCAATATTGCAAATGTGAAGTTAAGTAACTTAATGTAATATATAAAACAAATAGAAAACTTGTTTACATACGTAAAATGGGTTTTGATTTCAACAGATTCTGGGAAATAAGGACGTAGTACTCTGCCTGTTATAGAATGTTACAAATGTGATGTAGCTCGAGACGAAACGATCGCACCCGGTAGAGAGCCGGAGGAGGGGCACTCGGTGGAAGCTCTGACGAAGCTAGACAGTTTTTGCGTTATCCCGTTTTCAATGGTAGGTATAGAAGCGGCAACAGCAAACCAGCAAGCAAGCAGCAACAGCCACCGTGACGAACGCAGCAACAGCGATCGCTAAGAGAAGAGAAGATCCGCAGGATTGGTACGGGTCCCTCCTCCCCGTTCTCTCCACCCTTCGCCCGTCGCACGGCTCTTACTTGCTTCTCGGCTTGCTGGAGCTGGAACTTTGTTTAACTAACGCCGGCAAGAAGCGAACCTATTTATACTAGCTCGGACACGTTTGCTTTGCGCCGATGTGTCTGTAGCTAGCTGCTTCTATTCAATATTTCTTCCTATTTAGAAAGGCTACAAAAAATATCCGAATAATCTTTAAGACTAGTAACAGTCAAAATGAGTTTTAATGCATATACAGGATTAATAAGAAATGTCAATCACAACTGTAGTCATCGACTTTATAATAAGGTTTGATTTGTCAAAATGGAAATAAATCTTGATTTGTCAAAATGAAAGGAAACATTTATTTAATGAATTTCATTGTGTAATAAATCTGTACACAATATGGTTTGCTGTTTACAGTGGCTCCAAAAAGTATCTTTACACTCTTTAAGGATGTATTGGCTATACAGTCAATCCCAAAAGTTTATGTACATTAGAAAAACGCATTTTCTATAATTAAAAAG
>NW_017131528.1:5737-6308 GCF_001652005.2 Ceratina calcarata | reverse complement strand
GTCTATATATGTCGTATGTATGTGTATGTGGAATGTCTGAAAGTCTAAATGAAACTAGGCCTAGACTGAAAATATTCGTACATGAAGGAATTAAAAAATTGAATAGATAAAAAAACCGTAGTTAATTGTGACTGCAGAATCAGGGATCAAGAAATTAATCATATTGCTTGGGAATGTGTATTATAGACAATTTCAAAAGAAGAGAATTAAAGGCAAGAATGGAGAAAGAGAACATTATAATAAATGATGAAATTTCTAAGTACACAAATCTTTTGTTAATAGAGGGAATTTCGTTACATTCAAAGGGATAATAAAATTCCTGAAAGCTATGGATATACTACAGGATGCAATAATAACAAAATGTAGTTATGTGTCAAATTATGCCGATCACCTTGATAACTCCAAAAAGAATAACCTTAGGAAAAATATTCTTACCAGATATGGTCCTTTTGTTTTGCTTCACAATAAGGTGGAGGCATATTTAAGGATATATAGACTATACACTTAAACGATGTTGAATTTGTTATTACAGATTCCTATTACTATTAGAAAGCTACCTGTAAAATTTTAA
>NW_017131528.1:2296-4105 GCF_001652005.2 Ceratina calcarata | reverse complement strand
ATAGAAAAGCTTTATGTGGAGATCCCATGTTAAACGGTTGAACTTTGGACTTGAATATATCTAAACCAAATTATAATAATAATAGAAAACTATGTTAATAATTATGGAAATAGTATCAATGATTCTAATAATTCTGGAGGACTTAAGAATTGGTACTATTGGTATTCCTAAATAAAGAACTATGTTAATAATTATGGACATAGTATCAAGTCTAATAATCTGGAGAACTTAAGAAAACAGATGTTGGATGACAAATTCTTTAATGAGGCCATAAATAGAATAAGGAGTTCTACCTATAATGAAATTTACAAACGTATTAAAGACTCGAATATAATTAAAAGAAGGGAATACCTGGATATAAGAAATCCGCTTTAAGTTACAGGGATAGTAACCCAAATTAGAATATCTGGGGGGCAGAAGTGGACAATAAGAATAGATAACAGTATGCCATACAGAATCCATGAGAAATTATGATACGATATGTGTGACAACGTTCTGGAACCAATTGAACATATCTTGAAGGAATGCCCCCAATACGAGTACACGCTTAGACCAAGCTATTGGATTGCGAAGGACTGGACGGTTATAATCGCAGTGGAAGAAGAAAAACCAATATGGAGTTTAACAAATTACATCAAAAATTGTATAAATCTGTGTGCATTCTATTTAGATCAGTAGAATACTACCTATTCTGTATAGTACTCCCTCTGTCCCATAATAGCAGTAGCAGTTTCAAACAAAAGTGGCGTATGGCTTCGAGGGTCACATAAAGTTACTGTAATTGTTATTTTTTTTTGTTTTTTTTTATTGAGTTATGGAGATCATCTTCAGTTTTATTACCCCTAACTGGAAGACAAATTGATAATTTGCTCCCAAACTAAGAAAGATATCCATACCTGTTTTACTATTTAAAGTTACCACGTTAACAGGATTTAAATAATCATTTTGCATAAAAACCTGCATATTGAAAAATATAAAATTCTTATATACTTCATATAAAATTATGTAAAGAATAATATTTCTTAGTTGTATCTTTCTGTTAGTCAAACCCAATTGTAATTATGGATTTTTATGTAAAATAAAGCATTTATATCGCTAATCTATAAAATGAAGTCTAACTTGAGAATTCTTTTACCTTTGAAAAATGACGATGTCTATTATACATTTCATGTTTGTTAATCTTCCTATAAATGCATAAAATCCGCAGTCTATTAATGATACAATCGGGGTAGACTTTATATGAGTAAATAGGACAAAAAAAATGGAATAAATTTTCATTGAAGACTTTATTTACGAGAATCCCATTAATAATTAGACTGCGGATTTTTATACAAAATGAAACATTTGTTTCCTCACAATTAAAAAGATCAAGATTGCTAAATCCTTTACCTTTTAACAATAATCCCACTTTTATATTTTCCGTGCATTTATTTTTTCTACAAATACATAAAACTCGCAATGTATTAATAACACAGTGTGAAATACTTTACATAAGTACATAGAGCGAAAATACAGGGTGTCCCGGAAATCGTAGTACAACCGGGCAGGGGGTGATTCTACATCAAAAAAGAAGAAAATATTTTGGTATAACATTTTTTCATCCGGAGCTCCGTTTTCGTGATAACCGACTTCAAAGTTCGTTCAACTTGTAGACGATTTAATACAATTTGCTTGTCGTGTATTTAACTGCTCTGCTTGTCTCTGTCCGGGACAGTGTTTACAAACAGTGATAATTATGCGGTTGAAACAATACAAAGTCTGTCCCGGACAGAGACAAGCAGAGCAGTGAAATACATGACAAGCAAATTG
>NW_017131528.1:0-451 GCF_001652005.2 Ceratina calcarata | reverse complement strand
CTTTATTTCAAAGGAAATTTATTTTTTCCATGCACTTATGCTTCTTTAAGAATTAGAAAAGTTTGTCCATTAATTTTGAAAGTAGCTTAAGTCCATTTATAGCCATCAAAAACGTATTTTTTAAACAACGTTTATTATACTAATTGGGTTCCTATATTATACATCCTTAGAAACACAAAAACATTATACAGCTTGGAACAACGATTCTTAGCTCTGACTTGTGTTGATTTCTTTTAGGGGGATAAGATTCAAAAAGAGTAATAAACCTATGTCTTATTTTTTCAGTTGCTCAACAAATTTCGTACATAAGATATGAAATATGAAAATTGAAAAGTATTTTATAGCCATGAATTACATCGTAGAAAAATTAATTTCTCTCAGTATTCATTACCCAGCAAGTACTAATAAAATATTAATTAAGCTAATAAATCAATAAACAATAAATAAGTAC
>NW_017131527.1:0-505 GCF_001652005.2 Ceratina calcarata | reverse complement strand
GTCGGTAAACTGGCTGTCGGTTGGTAGATACAACTCGTGGAAGTGCGGCTCAGCCAGCAGCGCTAACATTGTAGATTTGGTGTAAAGGCGACTTCCAACAATCATTGCTTGAATTACGCAAAAAAAAACAATTGGTTATTTTTTACACTTTTCGTTTACGCGACGCTCTCCGGTTCTTTTATCTGATCGATACGCGACACTTTCTCCGTCCACTGATTCTCGTCGTTCTATTGGTTGATCTATTCTCGAAAATTCTGAGAAATTATAATCATACTTCACTCGTGTTTAGAAAACTCTAAACATATAAATCACGATTCTGCGACATACTTATAATTTTGAACACATGCATTCTCTTTCACTAATCCATAACTACGGTAATACAAAATAAACGACCCTTCTCTTGATTTTCAGTTACCCCTTGCCGTACTTTGATGTGTTAGACACGTGATGAGAATTTTGTACTTAACATGAATATCACGAGCCGAAATGGTGATCAGAATTTCAT
>NW_017131526.1:0-505 GCF_001652005.2 Ceratina calcarata | reverse complement strand
GGTCGGTAACGTCGGTAAACGTCTCACGAGGATAATGCGTGTTTCCTAACCACAACCCGTCAACGTTCTCGGTAATGTAGGGTTCTTTACTTGACGGTAAGAACTACTGCGTTCCACGTCCACACGTGCTCAATTTATTAAACTGCTATTTACATGATATGTACAACGCGGCAACGGCCAAATAACTACTCTACGCGATAATAAATGATTAGAATTAATCCTAGCTCGCATTAGGCTACGACTAGGCCAAAGATTGTCGATTCGGCATCGTGCCGTAACCGATTCTCTAAGTCTCGTTAGACTAAAGACTCGATCGTCCAACGGTCGGAATATTCAACGAAATAGGAAATTACTTGACAATTCCATTTACAGAGATGCTCTCGCTATATAGTAGAAACCACGTTCTCTACTCGGAGGATTGCACGAGGAGAAGTCCGAATCGCACGAAGTTCTGTTATAGCCCTGGAAAGGGCTAAATTCCTTGTCATTTGTCGCTTTCGTAATA
>NW_017131525.1:0-505 GCF_001652005.2 Ceratina calcarata | reverse complement strand
TAACACTTTTTCTGGGACACCCTGTAGAATAGTCATTGATTAAAAAAAACGGCGTTCGAATTTCTATTGAATACCGTTTCTAAAGAATTCGGATAGATACTGCAGATCCTTGCAATTTACAAAATGAAATATTTTAAAGTAAATAAATTGGAATTCCACAGAAAAGAATACTTTGCTACATTTCATGCATTCTTTTTATTCTCTGCACGTAAAACGTATCGATCTGGAATCCATCGTTTGTTAATAATTCGCGGAACACAGGTTTAAAAGAGATAATGGTCATCAATTAAATACCGTTTTTCAAACGAGACTAATTTTTTCTACCAAATTATTTCCAACATCAAATTTACACCGTTCAATTCTTTCAGAGAGAGCCTTCTGATTGTTCGGGGTTTTTTGTTAAGAATTCCTCAACCATGCCTCGGACAACTTTTTCACTAAGGAAAATGTTGTTTAACACTAGATTGCCCAAGGAAGTCATTTTGACTGCTTTTTAATTTCAATT
>NW_017131524.1:0-505 GCF_001652005.2 Ceratina calcarata | reverse complement strand
GTTTTATACTGGTTGGCAATGATGTTCGAACTGACTTATTTATCTCTTTGATATTGACTTTAGAAGATACAGTTGAAATAAATAAATAACGAGTAACAACTGTTCTTCATTAGCTGTTCACGTTAAATACTGTGTACATAAATTTTTGTTTTCCACTCGCGTTTTTTCCTACACTAATTAGTACAAAGTTAATTGTTGCAGTGTTTTTAAATTCCCGACGTTACGTTCATTCATGGATCTTCATAAATATTTCATACTATGTTTGATATCAAAAGATTTATTGAAAGCGTTGCTCGAATGCAAAATGAACCTGTTTATAGGTAATATTAGGTATCCTTGTTTAATCCGCGAAGTGACGCGGCACTTGTTTGTGAAATCATTTAGGCAAGACCTCATGTATGTGAATATACATGTGTGTGCGTGTTCGAATTAAGCAAAGAATAACTTCCTTCGGAATTGTAATTTGAAAAATATCTGCTAGTTTACTATCGACAATTTTAGCTAC
>NW_017131523.1:0-506 GCF_001652005.2 Ceratina calcarata | reverse complement strand
ATTAAAACGTGCCATTACTTGATAAAACTTAACTATTGTTATTCTTTATTTCTGATTATTTGTTTATATTATACATTCAGTGGACAGGCGAAATACTTCCGTTTGTAATTGTATTTCAATTTCTTCCACCTTCAATCGACTACGACGTGACTTTATACAGTCACTTACGTCACTTACATACCACTACCAGTCAGTGTGGCCACTGTGGCCAGGCCAGGTTGAGGTCGGGAGCCACCGAGAATCTGCCCCTCCACTTACGCACACTATCANCTGCATCAGGAGCAAGTGCGACGGACTGATGTTTCGCCTTCTCTCTCTACTGAGCCGAAGTCGAGCCGAGCTCGGAGCACGCGGATACAGTGCGATAGTGTGCGTAAGTGGAAGGGGAGCATGTATTTACACACTATCATTCCCTGTTACAGTTGTATAACTCTGTTGTATGTATATATGTATATGTATATTATTGTACATGGTAAATTAGCTTTTTTATTTTAACTTCTGCAGGA
>NW_017131522.1:0-505 GCF_001652005.2 Ceratina calcarata | reverse complement strand
GAACCTTACCCCTCGCCCATAATCCCACTTTAGGCACCGTCCTTTAAGTCCATGCTCTAAGATACGTGTAAACCATTTTGTATTTTTGTATCTTTTAATAGTTCCTAATAATTGCTAAAATTTGAAGAAAGCTAACGCATGTAGTGTTGTATTTATGCAAAATGTGCTTTTCCTGCAGCAATTTATAATGTAAGCAGTGTTGGATTCTGTACGGAAATGTAGATAAAAAGTGTTGAATTCTGTGCTTTCTTTGGTCGTATAATAAGTATAAATGGTGCTTTAAGCAGTAATCGAGAGCGTTTTTTCTTGTTACTAATCGATGATTATTTCATTGTGTCTGCCTTCGATCGACGCACGTTTTTTCTTTTGTATTTGAAGAGAACATCACGACATCTCGGAGATCTGTTTTCTACTGCGTTGAAAATGCTCCTAAAGGCCACCCAGGGCTGATATGAAAAATCCCTCACGGCGATTTCCATCATCAGGCCAACATTGTTGTGCCTGC
>NW_017131521.1:0-505 GCF_001652005.2 Ceratina calcarata | reverse complement strand
TGATTCGATTTATTGTTTAATAAATAAAGCTATTACAAACAAAACATTTTTATGAAAAAAGTTTTGATGATTACGGAAACGATGTAATGTTAAAAATATTATAATATTCACTGGGAGTTCTAAATTGGACAGAGTTACGATGGTTTAAATTTAACGATCTATTCCTGAAGATCTTAGAACTTCGAAAATTCAATGAGTTCTCACATTCAATTCTTCCTCCACATTTAACTCTGCCGCTGCTGTTACAAGATTATGGTTATAATATTGTATTTCCTTTTAACGTTAACGTTCAACGTGGTATCGATATTCCATAAAATATTTAAGTTTACTAGCATTCAGTATTATTTAACTTTAGTACCATTCCGTCAGATACGATATATCTAAAGGAAATTCATAAAAACGTACAAATGCGTACTTTGTTTTAACCGCCTTTTAAAGATTTATCACGTACTCTGTAATGAAAAGAATAAACGTTGAGATCATTTTTGCTAGAACGGTTATTAAT
>NW_017131520.1:0-505 GCF_001652005.2 Ceratina calcarata | reverse complement strand
TTTTCTGTTAAAATTAAACTTTGGAAATAGAGTTAATTTTAATATAGAAAATTACTTAGAACAGAAGAAAATGATTTAAAAATTAAAATTTCGATAAATATCTTTTATTTATAAGAATTAACAGTTTCATTCGTGCTCTTCATGAAAATAAGACCTAACAGCGTAAGACCCACTGTTTGTCTGAGCTGGGAGCAGCTTATTCCCCCTACGTCGAGGTGAAGGACGCGCGAGAATGCCGCGATACTTCTTGTCCACCGCTAGAAGACCCCCTAGAAAGAATCTAGAACGTACTTACGGAACATTCGGCCTAATGCGCTTTCCTGTTTTCTGCATGTAACGTTGTACGTCTTGCGGATCCGTATGAGTCGCTCACGACGTCCCTTTCCAAGTTCTCAACTACCAAACATAACATCCCGCTAAGAAAATATTTCTAAATCTTTGAAAACGAGATAACTTTTATAATTAATTTGATTATAAAATGATAAATCCTTGTCCACATAAATTA
>NW_017131519.1:0-505 GCF_001652005.2 Ceratina calcarata | reverse complement strand
GGCCCTTACTGGAGGGAGAAACGGGCCGCCGGCCCGGTCCGTGCAGAACTCTGGTGTGGGAGTCCGGAAAAAGGGCGGTTATCAACTGAGAGACGGAGACTGGGCATTTTCCACGGGGTTGAGCATGCAGAGGGAGAACGCAGTTTTCCGGGGATCGACAGCGTCGATTGATAGCGAGGGAGGAGGCGTGTCTTAGGATCCGAATAAATAGTGAGCGCGTTTTTGAGAACGCGGATTCGAAAGAGATTCGACCTGCAGGGCGAAATAGTTGCGTGTCCGATGTTGTACATAACGCATCGCTACCAGCAGTCCGAGTACAGTGTTGGACACTCCAACAATTCAAACGACTTCGAACAAAGAATCAAGCATCGGTCACCGAAGACCCCCCACCTTTCTAGATACCTCTTGAAGAAGGGTTTCCACCCCCATGTTTTAGGTTTAGACTGGGACTCTGCCTTAGGCTCTTGTAACGTCAACATCGAACTTTGCTGTACTTCTGAGCGTT
>NW_017131518.1:15453-17546 GCF_001652005.2 Ceratina calcarata | reverse complement strand
CGACCCCCACCACCTTCCAAGCTGCGCGAAACGGTCCTAGAATCTCGGGAACACGAGTATAGTTTTAATTATAGCAAGATAGGTCTTTCAACCTTGAGGACGCAGACGCTCTCGAGGATCAGTCTGACTCCTTGTGGTGGTTTCTTCATCGCTTTTACTACGGCAATATCGGCGGTCGTCAAAGTGCCCAGGGCGCTTTCCGCGCGCTTCAGAATCGGCATAGCCGCAGCTAAATCACGGTCGCACTCGGCCTTGATCGCTGCCGCTTCTTCCGCGTAAACCTATAAACGATTTATATATAAAAATGTCGAAATATTGTAAATATCGCAATTTCTAATCACTGTCTTAAGGATGTATAAAATATATACTTAAATGATGCTAGAATGTTGAATTTGTTATTATATATTTCTATTANGGTTCCTATTAAAAAAATTTGAGACTACAACTTGTTTAAAAAAGTAAATGGTAAGCTCAGTGGAAGATACCTGAAGCCAGTCGATGGTACAACAATTAACCAGCGCTGGAAATTTTCGGATTCGGTTGCGAAAATTATTGCCAATCGGCGACATGACAATCACGATGTGGAGCTGTTCCCTTGTTATCTGAACAAACAGATTGAACAGGGCCACCGCGCTACCATCCGTTTGTACCGATCGGTCTCGTTGCCTGTCGATCTGCCTCATCTGCTCGCATATCTCACCCAGTTCTTCAGCGGTGAATATATTCGGTATCTGAATATTGTGATCCAAATTATTCGGTTTTCTTCTAAGGACGCATTATTTTTTTTGAACTCTTATTATTAAATTTAAATTATTATTTTTTTGAATGAAATTATAACTAATTTGCTTAATTAATAAATAATAATAATAATTAATTTTTGAATCCTTGAAACTCTGTAAGATTGTTGAGACATTGAAGAGTTTTTGGGAAAATTTATGGCAATGTAATTAGGAATTAGTTTATCGAATTTTCTTATGCAAACTTAGAGAGTTTCGAGCAGGTTTACAGATAAATGAATAAATAATAAATAAATCAATAAAAAATAATAGTAACAAATATAAATAATATGTAAATGAATAAATAAATAAATTTTTAATTGAATTAAATCTGAATTCGACTAATTAAGCTTAAGCCCATTTGGGAGAAAATTGAATTTTAATTCTTAATTAAAGAATACTCCAACTGTCGATTAAGATTTAGAGAAAAATTATTAATTATTAACGCGATTAAACAATTGACGAATCACTAGAAAACAGCGAAGTTTTCAATTCTTATCCCGAATTACCTCTCCGGAATTGAGTAAATTGCTAATGTCCTCAAGGAAGCTCTCCTGTTTGATTTGAGTGTCGCAGAAGAGAAAGGTGGAGTGGAGCTCGGTGGCTGTCGCTCGCCTCAGGATCACTTTCACGTCCTCATGCCACGCGTGAACCCCGTACTGCTGGGTGACTTCCACTTGGAAGACGTCGTAGTCGCATATATGCGAGGCCAACCTGGTCAACGACTGTCTTCCCGTACCTCCGACTCCTACCAGAAGCGCGTGGCTTCGTGGCTGCTTGATAATGCGGGAGATACGGGACAAGTGTTCTATGGCGAAACTAAATGGCACATGCGTTTAAATAAATTTAAGATTAGAAATTTCTTGTCACACTAATCTATGAATTTTTTGTCATATTTTTAACCCTTTTAGTGCCAAGGACGATATATCGTCGTTTAACAGAGGGCGCCTTACTATTCGCATTGCGAGAGAACTTTAGCTCAAAATAAATTTATAAAACGTTATACACGATCTAATTTCAATGCAAAAGAATTAAAAAAATTGTTTTTGGACTTAACTTGCCGACAGTAAATTGCATTTAAATGTAAATAATATAAATATAATTTAGGTAGATTTAGTATTAAAGTTGCGATTTACCGGAATAAGACTAAATTCATTGGCTTTTTAGTCATGCTGTTGTATTCTGCTAAATAAGTTTCGACTATTTCTCGCAACTGCTCGAGATCCGCAGTCTCTTGATAAAGTCTGTCTCCCTTCGTATCAGCAAAATCGCAGAACACCAGATTTCGCAGTTCTTGCTCGGTGATCGGTTTTGACT
>NW_017131518.1:10945-13451 GCF_001652005.2 Ceratina calcarata | reverse complement strand
TATTCATGACGTGTTATGTAATTTATTACATGGTTGCAATTATGTGATCTATTTAATTATTCACTCTGGAGGAATTGATTGATTATTTACTAACTTGTATATATAAAAAGATTTACCATTCTCCATGGTCGAGCCACTGTCTTAGCAATTCGATCGGTGGTTGGGCCCCGTAAACTTCTTTCAGCGGCATTGAGAGATCATCGACGAAAATGATCCACCGCTTGCCAATGGGCGCGCCGTAAACGCCCTTTCGCCTTCTGTCCAGTTTGCCCATGATCGTATCTTGGGTCTGATTAGCCGTGGTTTGCGCGGAGAAATTAATGATCAACGGCTTATTTACATCGGGATTGTTCTTCTTCAATAAAAAGTCGACCACGTAAACCGACTTCCCGGTCCCGGTTGGACCAACGAATAGCACCGGCTTCTCGTTGCTCACTAATAGTCGAAACAAAGCCGTGTACCGTATCGTTTCGACCGTGGGCACTATTATCTGATTCACGGGGATGTCGCGAGGTATAGGAGGACTGTCCATTAATTCGTCAGACCATAATCTCCATTTTCCCTTGCCCTAATTAAAAACAAATACCTTTAATAATTTCGCTAAAAAATATTTATTCATTATTAAACTGCGGATTCTATTATATACTCGTGTTCCCGAAAGTCTAAGATCGAGCACAGTTCAGTTTTTGATCGTTCTGCGCATCTCAATGCTTTACTATGTGGAGGGAGTTCGCTGCGACCCCCACCACCTCCGAACCTGCGCGAAACGGTCTTAGACTCTCGGGAACACGAGTATAATTTTTCATACGACTTCATACTTCTTTGATGAATCTGTAATCGAAAACTGAGCCATGCTTCGGCATGATGAATATATACGGTTTCGAAGGTGGTTGTATTGGTTCGGGCAGCTGAAACTCTTCCATTAATTCTGCAGGGAATGTTTTCTCAAGGAACCCTCGAAACAGGAGACTGTAACGTTCCCTGGATTTTACACTTAGGACACCGCCTAGTCCCCAGATACACGAGAAGAAGAATGAGCCCTGAAAATATACCCCATGGTCTCTCAATTTTTCTTATTGGGTAAATGAATTTGAAATGAAATGTGTTGAACCTCGATTTGTGCTCGTAAGTCCAACTCGTCCATATCTTTCACCGCTTTCTCGTCACGGTAATCGTTCAGGAAGCAGTCCATTAAATATGTCACGGCACGTAGGACGTTTGAAGTTTTATCAGGAAGTTCGCTTCTCCCCGCGTATCCGGGGTTCATCGTAATGAAAACGGCACAGGTCGGATCCAGACTGATATCGGTCCCTTCGAACTCCAGCCGCTGCTTCCCAGCGTTTATAGCTCGTTGAATCGTTAAAATTTGCTGCGCCACTACTGATAACACTTCCAAGTCTATTCGATTGAACTCATCGAAGCAGGACCATGCACCAGTGCTCGCCAATCCCTAAACCAGATTTTCATTCGCTACGTATATATAGGATGTCCCAGAAAAAGTGTTAGAGCCGAATGTGGGTGATTCTGTAGGTGTTTCTCAACAATAATTTCCTTGGCAAAGTGCAAAGTGAGGTGTGGTTTTTGAATTATTAACGAAAAACACTGACCAATGAGAGCGCGCGTAAGGCCTGCGCTGACCAATGGCCGAGCGCCACGATCCAAGCCATCACTGCCATGGTTCAGCGCGGGCCCTACACTTATTGTTTAAAATAAAGAAATATCTACATTTAAAGTAGACGTTACGAGATTTAACTTAAGAGAAAAATCGTCGTCTTACTATAATTTGTTTTTGATTAATCATGTTCCAATTTCGCGATGCCATAATATTTTTTAATGTAAAATAATTACCTTAAAGAATTTACCCAAGGCGATGTAATCGAGACCATCGGAGCAGTTGAACACAACGCACTGTTTCGCTACTGCCTTGGCTAAATCCTTGGTAGTCTCGGTCTTTCCGGTTCCGGCCGGCCCTTCCGGAGCACCACCGAGGTGCAAACTCAGTGCGCTGAACAAAGTTCGATAACATCTATCGGTTAACGGCGTTATTACCAGCCTGGACGTATTACCCAGGTACTCGTACGCGTATTTCAACGATGTGTTTATCATCGTCGTCCACATATCATCATCCTGGAATGATGTAAAAGAAATAAGATAAAAAAGGATGTTACACGGTATAACAAAACAGTATACTTGCGGTCCCGAAAGTCGAGGACCAGGCACAGTTCAGTTTTTGATCATTCTGTGCATCTCAATGCTTTACCGTGTGGAGGGAGTTCGCTGCAACCCCCACCACCTTCCAAGCTGCGCTAAACGGTCCTAGACTCTCGGGAACAAACATTGAAGTCGATTTTCACGAAACCGAAGCTGTGGATGGAAAAATGTTATACTAAAATATTTTCTTCTTTTTTAACGTAGAATCATCCCCAGTTGTACTACGATTTCCGGTCCATCCCGTATAGTAAATGACCCAATTTATGTTCTAGCAATTTTTTATCTTTTTATATAT
>NW_017131518.1:4040-9619 GCF_001652005.2 Ceratina calcarata | reverse complement strand
ACGATTAAATGTATTAATTATTATTAATTTTCTTGCATTGTTATTCATGTAGTTTATTATTCGTCATTTTCTTAAAACGCTTCGTATTGAGCGGAGCGCTTGTTCACGCGTTAAAAGTCGTTCGTCCAGATTCAAGCCAACGCTCCTGATTCGGAGCTCGCGCTAACCGAGCGCTATGATTGGTCGGAGTTTTTTGTTAATAACTCCTCAACCACGTCTCGGAGAACTTTTTCGCTAAGGAAAATGTTGTTTAAAATTACGTCAGGAACCTCCCATTTCAATATTTTATACTAGTTTTGAGATCCTGTAGTTATGATATGATATAAAACCGACATTACTTCCTCGCCTAATATGAAATCAAATAATAATTACAGAGTTTCTTTCTCGAACGGTTTGATGTAAAGCGAATTCTTCATCGTTTGAGCTTTGATCACGTGATCGTCTAGAAGCAGTTGTATGTCGTCGATGCTGGCAATTATATAGGTGCCAGTGTCGCGATACGAATTAACAGTGAACGCGACATCCGCCCAATCTTGGTGCATTCGTACCAGAGCCTTTTCTAAGCTTCCCTCTTTCGTCGCCGACTCCGAGATCGCCTCGAACTTCGAGACATAGTCCAGGAGTCCATAATCTAAAATCTGTAAAAATGAAACAACCATAAGTATTTAATTTCGATCAAATTAAACTTTAATCGTCACCTGAAGATAATTGCTTACTTTAGCAAGTGTCATCGTTGCGTCCACCTTTATAGGGAAACCAACAAGCTCTGATACTTGCTCCCAATGGCGACTCTTTAAGTTCGGATTTCCCAAAGTCGTTATCACAGGCATATGTTCTTTGAACTCTTCTATTTTAATTCGAACGACCTCGGCGAGTTTTTTAGCGATCGGTTCTTGTATAGATCGTTCCAGTCTGAAGACTGTACGATAGGCAGTTCCTGTATCAGTGTCGATGTCTTCTGGGTCGTGAGTACCTATCATGGCGTTCATCCATGTTTCGTAGTTGGTCAAAAAGTCGCAGGCTGCGTCGTACAGTTTTTTATATGGTGCCAGCTTGTCTGCTGTCTGTAATACATCATTGTTTTAAATATTGGTCAGCTTTTTTATTACATGTCATAAATTTTTAGCAGAGATCATGTAGCTTATATAGCCTTAATAAGATTAGAAGAAGATTATGTACCTTGTCCACTGCAGCGAAACGGCGACCCTCCTCTGGCATTTGCTGCTGAATATCAGGGGATGAAAATATTGGTTCGAGGTACATCCAGGTTGCCTGCACTTGCAGCCAGTAATCCAAGATACTTTGCAGCAGCAGCAGCTTGGCCTCCCATTCTCTGACAAATTTCAACAAATAATATATTCGTTCGTCATATTTAAATCATTTATGGTTGGCAAGAAAGTAAAATTCGGTTTTTATGATATATAATCTTTTTATATGATTTTGATTTTATATTGATTATGTTGATTCGAATTGTTATACATGGTGTCCCAAAACTAGTATAAGGTATTGAAATGGGAGGTTCCTGACATAATTTTAAACAACANGGTTTGAGAGGCGGTTTTACAGTAAGTAAGTAAGTAACTAGTTACCGGTGAACTCGGTGCACATTCGTCGTCGATAGGGCCGGATATTTTTAGAATGTATTCTATTTCAGAGAGGTGGGCTCGCGGTACGCTCGGCCGATATTTGTCGCGCGTACACGCGCCTCGCTATTTACGGGAGGAATCGAAAGTGAATAGGAATCCGGCTTGACTTCTCACGGACCGTCCACCTTGATTTCATTCACTAGCATAACCGACATACGTGTACCCACGGTGGCCCGAACTCAAGCGAGGCTACACGAGCCGCGTGCCACTTTCCATTGGCCCAAGATAAAACTTCAATTATTTAACGAAAATACGAATCGTAAGTATTGCTCGCTATTAAAACCGTAGCAACGTGACAAAAAAAAGTTATAACGTTGCCAGAGATAAGATCGACATGTTTATTATATCTACACTATCTTATCTTAGAACAGTATTTGTTTACGAGAGAGAGAGAGAGAGAGAGAGAGAGGGAGAGAGAGAGAGAGAGAGAGAGAGAAATTGCAATTGACGGTGAATTACGATGAGGGCAGTTATTGCAACTGTTTCAGCAATTTCATTGGAGCCGATGAAAGAATGCGATCTCGCTCGAAGGGGAGCGAGGAGGAATAAGTTTATCCCGGGGCATAAATTGAACTCGAGGAGGGAGGGAAAGAGAGAGAGAGAGAGTGAGAGAGCGCACCAACACACCGGCGACCCACTCCCGGTCCCCGATCTGACCTCGCGCGCACATTCGTTCACGAACCTACCTCACTTTGCCCCGCGACAGATGTAAACAAAACCGTGGCGTACCATAAAGACCCACGGTTACCGAAGTTACCGAGGTAAACAGCGAAAAACAGGAAAGGTAAAAGTTAATACCGCTCTCATTTTGTATTAAACGCAAACGGCAGCAGTGAAAACGGCTTGACGCACGCGAGACGCATAAACGCGACGTTCGTTCGACCGTTACACAAATCGCGACGAGATTCAATTTATAGACTCGGATTCGACGTAATAAAAATTCGAAATAAATTCCATAGGTACTCACATAACGAAGCGTACACGATGGACGGACGACGGGCAGCAAGTGACACGATACCGTGAACTGAGGCCTCGAACAAGATCAACACTTGCACTGGGTTATACACGTGTATCACACGTCACTGGTTCCGAGTGAAATCTCAGCTAGCTATAGTCTGTCACCGGACGATGATACACCACGAATCGGAGAACGGTCACGAATCCTGGAGCACCGGGTACACGGCCGGCCTCGCCTCTCGCGAAACCACGGCAACCCGTCCGCGCGCGTCGTTTTCCCGTACTCGCGAGCGCACCACCGTCGATTCCCTTCAGCGAATATACTCGTTACACCAAAAACGTAACTCCGCGTGCGTCTCACTCGACGATAAACACGACGCCGGGTTTGATAACTCGCGATTAGGCGGGGTACGGGGGGAGGGTGGGAAGTGGAAACTCTCTTCGACGGAGAGACACCAGGCACCAAGGGAATCGATGACGTGCCTCGTCAGCCGTAACGCGAGAACGGCCAAACAAAACAGACCAGAAGACGTATTTTGGAGCGTATATTACGCACACGTTACAAACTCCGCTCACCGCTGAGAGTGCAAGCGCGCGACTGCGGTGCCCGACGCCGCTTATGCGCCGGCGGACTGCTTCCTGACTCGGCCGACGTCCTCGACAGTGCCGCCACGGTCGAGCCACTGCCCTATCGCGCAAACGAAATTCGGTGCGAGCACCCAAACGCCGCCGTTTTTCCTTTCTTTTCCCAATCGCTATCGCGTAACGACTCCCAGCGCTCTCATCGGAATCGACCGATAAAAAATATTACCAGGCGACGCGACCGATCTATAATAATAATAATAATAATAATAATAACAATAATAATAATAATAATAATAATAATAATAATAATAATAATAATAATTCATAACATTGCAACAATGTTCATTTATTTTTATACCGCTTTTCGTAACGGGTACTGCGTCTCCTCCCAACCGAATAGAATCTCTTCTTCATTGAAGTCGTCGATTATGTCCATCGCGGCGATCAATTTGTTCTCCAATCGTTCAGCTTTCTTTTTATATCGAAATATTTCGTCGATGTTCCCCCAGTATTGCAACTCATCGCACTGTCTCGCATATACATCTAGATCACGTTCGAATTGCTCGATCCGTTTCTTAAGTACTTTCTGAAACTCGACGATTTTACTCGCGTCGATCTCCTTGTGCTGTTCGAAAATTTCCGGCAGTTTGTCGAACCTCGAGTACGAATGCAAATAAAAAGTATGATTAAATGGGTTGTAGATTTTTTTAAAACAGAAGAGGCGGCCAACCAGGAATTAGAGTAAAAGTATACTCGTGTTCCCGAGAATCTAGGACCGTTTCGCGCATGTTGGAAGGTGGTGGGGGTTGCAGTGAACTCCCTCCACACGGTAAAGCATTGAGATGCGCAGAACGATCAAAAACTGAACTGTGTCCGGTCCTAGACGCTCGGGAAGACGAATATAGAACAACGAAAATAATTGATGAGGCATTTGGAGTATTTTTTAATTAAGAATTAAAATTCAATTGTTAATTTGAATTTCCTGTAAGCCAAACGATAGTTGTCAATTAGTATCCATTTGAATCAAGAACTTAATCGCTTATCTATAATCCTAGTGGTTCTGGAAAGGGTGATTTTATTTTTGCTCAACTCACCATTGAAAAGCGAAATTGTTAATTTTTATTTCAACAGGGTTTGGAACCTGATAGTCCGACAGGGTGACGATGTATTTAATAATCTCCCTTAACCGTTGGCGCAACTCGATGACAGTTTCCTTCTCCGTAGTCTGTATAAATTTCCGAAGTTCCACCAGTTCCTTCGTGTTCGCCGGAACGCTCAACGCGCGATCGACTATTTTCTGATAGTCATTGCCTACGCTAATCGATGAAAAATTTAACAGCAATCTTCTCTTATATACATAGAAATTATGTATTAATTTATTTTAGTACACAGGCTCAGCCAGTAAGAAACATCATTTTAATTGCATTGTACAACATTATACAGAATGTCCCAGAAAAAGTGTTAGGGTGATTCTGGAGGTGTTTCTGAATAACAATTTCCTTTACTAAAATGCAAAGTGAGCCATGGTTTTTGAATTATTAACGAAAAACACTGACCAATGAGAGTGCGCGTAAGGCTGCGCTGACCAATGGCCGAGCGCCACGATCCGAGCCATCACTGCCGTGGCTGAGCGCGGGCCCTACGACAGAAACACTTTCAGAATCACCTCTCTTTGGCTCTAAAAATGGAAGCCCACCCAAAAATGTAAAAAAAAACAACATAATATTTCTTATCGATTCCTGTGTAAATTAACAAGACATAAAAGATTCGCTTACGCTCGCGATTTCTGTTGATATTCGTTGATCATCTTCGAAATCAGTGCATCTTTAATAGCAAAAGCAGTGGCGGAAATATAGTCCAAGATATCTTTACGATGGACGACGAAAAACCCAGCATAGTAAGTGCGATGATGTTCGACTTTGATGAAACGACCCAAGTGATCGTAATACTTGATCAAATCTCGATAATTATCAAAATGTTGCGAGGTGTCGTTTTTCAAGAATTCTTTGATCCTCTCCTTTTCCGTGTCGTCGATGAAATAAGCGTATTTTTCAAATTCTTCTAGCTGCATTATCGGATTCACTTTTTCCTCTTCGATCAGTCGCGTGATTTCGCTTATTCGTCGAGCCATTCGTTGCTCTGAGAAAAACGGCTGTAATATTCGGATCATAAATCAAAGAAAGCTTCAACACACAGTGACTCTTATTAATAAAGAAACTCTTTAACAGAAGAAGTTAGGTCACGAGAGAACATGTGTTACATGTGTCACGGGTTAAGTGCAATTAATTGGCATTTTATTGCCATTGACGAAATCCGACCTTCCCACGATGTCCATCAAGTCGCAAAAAACGAAAATTTTGCAAAATTTGAAGGGGTACCCTTTGGAAAAAT
>NW_017131518.1:0-2792 GCF_001652005.2 Ceratina calcarata | reverse complement strand
GAATCTATAATAACAAATTCAACATGCTAGCATTGTTTAAGTGTATATCCTATACATCCTTAATAAGAATCATCGTACTTTTCAATTAAAGCGTCGGAAATTGGAGTACCTGAAGTAATCTTCGTTCAGGGACGAGGTGCTCGAAGTTCAACAACGTTTCGACACGAGGTACCAGACTGACAGCATCTCGCAGCAAATTCAGTAACGTCGAGAACGTTTCTACGAAGACATTGAATGGTGGATCGAACGTCACGATCGCGTTGCGTACCGTCACCTTAATGTCAAAACCGCAACATGTACGCTACGGATGACAATAAAATACAAAAGCTGTAGAGAAACTTACTTGGCTCGTTAGATTCTCTTATCTCGTCTTCGTTCGGCAGCAAGCAGAAAATAACTGATCACTCACGCTTTTGTGGCAAAGGAAATCGATGTACTTCTCCATCGCTCGTAGGCAAACTTTTCGCAATTGATTCTCCATTATGAAGCCCAGGCAATTGAAGAAACGTCGGCATCGAGCAACGTCGCTCGTCGGTGGCACCTCGCCTCTCTCCGATGCCTACATACACATTTATCAAATATTTAATACCAACAAAATTATGGCATTAAGTGCGTGTCGAGATTTCTCTTCTAAATTAAAAATTATTATAATTCTTTTATGAATTATTATTTGCTAATGTGGCTTCAAATGCAACGCAGAGTCATGCTGTTTCGTACCATAGTTAAGAGGGACTGAACTTTCGGTACCCAATGTTTCATCAGTTCTTCCTTAGTTTTCGAGCACATTTTTACAATGGTCCTCTCGAAAATCGCCAAACTGTACGACGTTTCGCACGCCAACAACTCTTGTTCGTCTATCAGTTTGCTGCGTCTGTTACATCAAATGTACATACGTATTTCTATTCAAATATGCAGTGAAGTCTATAGTCTGATTCTATGGGTGTTTCTGAACAATAATTTCCTTTGGCAAAATGCGAAGTGAACTATGGTTTTTGAATTATTAACGAACAATACTGGCTAATAAATGTAGGGCCGAGTTGAGCCATGGCAGTGGTGGCTCGGATCGTGGCACTCTGTCATTGGTCAGCGCAGGCCTTACGCGCATTCTCATTGGTCAGTGTTTTTCGTTAATAATTCAAAAACCACACCTCACTTTGCACTTTGCCAAACGAAATTATTGTTCAGAAACACCTACAGGATCATCACTTTTCGGCTCTAACACTTTCTCTGTACAGTCTTTATATGACAGACCTGCATATGTACAAATATTTATAGAATATATCTACGGAAAAACTAATAACACCAGAATATGCCCCACTCGATACCATTTAAGTTTCCTATAAAACATTTTTCACTACATGCCACAATACCGAAGTTATCAAGATATTAAAATCGACTGAGATACCCTGACTCCACTGCACATGTACAGACTCACATACTCTATAAATATTTGTACATATTTCAAAATTGAACAATTTTAATTTTTTTAATCTTGAATTGTGTACGAATGTGTATGGATTGTAACTAAAAATTATTTTGCTCGACACAATAATTAATCCCTTTTAATACAAAATTGTGGGGGGATGGGGGGATGAAAGGGAATGTGAATTTTTTAACAAACCCGTATTCCTGATGCCAGCAATCGACGATCCGCCGTATCAGAGGGCAGTACAACAGGACTCTTTTCTCGAGTTTTAATATTTTCATTTCATGGTTGAGCTTATGCTCGCGCGAGAACTGTACTCCTTTGAACTGTTTACCTTCCTCATCAGCGACAAGCTAAAAATAACGTTCCAAAGTAATTGCGAATTAATAATTAAAGTCAACGCTAGAACTACCAAAAAGGACTGGTTTTTTAACACTAGAAAGACTGAAACTTACAATTAATATATACCTATATTGCCCAAAAGCAGTAAAAATGACTGCATTGTGAAAGAATAATGTGTAAAGAAATTTGTCTAAAATTAATTTTTAATATTTTTTATATTATTTACAGTCATATAACAAGTTATTAGTAAATGTTAACAATAAAAAAAATTTACTTCACTTGGGAAAAAAAAATAATTTATGCATTATTATTTGTACATTTGCCCAAAAGCAGTCAAAATGACTTCCTTGGGCAATCTAGTGTTAATGAAGAATAGAAAGAAGTATAGTGTTAACAGGCATACTTGATGTAACGCAGAGTACGCCTTGTTACCAACGACGAATTCTATCACCGATTTCTTTATATTAAGAACATACTCCTCCTTCACTTCCTCGATCAAATGTTTCAACACTTCGTGAAACTTCTTTTGCCATTTACTTGGAACGCGTTTCAAGATGTTCTCCAACAAATCAGGATGCATCGTTCCGACATAAGTGTCGTCGATGCCACGAGTTAAATAATAATAATACCGTAAAACATCTTCGTCGCCCTCGACAAACAGACCACCGTCGCCCTCCCCTAATTCCCGCATGCATTTCCCTATTCTCTGAAACGCCTTCTCTTCATCTTTTTGCTTCTTCTTCTTTATCAGATCGATGAGTCGCGCACGGAAATTTTCTCTCTCTTGACACAACTCCAAATATTTATACATCTTTCAAATTTACCACTGTTCCATTTAGCTAGAAATGCTCTCGTATTTATTATAATACTTTGAACGTGATCATGTTTGCTTTTTCAATACCTGTTTGCTAACCTGGAGTATGATTCCATGGCAACCGAGTCGTCGTACAACGAGCTTCCTTATTTTCGGTGGAGGATAATAAACGTGAAGTAAGACATATAATATATTAAGGTTGTATAAACA
>NW_017131517.1:0-505 GCF_001652005.2 Ceratina calcarata | reverse complement strand
CAACACAAAGACCCGCGAAAGCCACTATAGTGGCGCGTCGTACAGAGAGATGACACCCGCGAAAGCCACTATAGTGGCGCATAGTGCCTAAGAGGTTAATACTTACTCCATTTCTTCCTGCAACATTTTCTCAAAACCTCGAGGTCAGCTGGTAACTACGAAGTCTATCTCTAATTTAGGAGAGACGTTGTCTGAGGATTCTAATCAGGAGCGTGGTTAGCTCGTTCGAGGAAGATTCTTTAATTTCGAATTCCGACGAACTGCCCGGCGATCGCCACGGATACTTTTAGAGAGATGAAACTCGTAAGAGCTCCGGAATGCTCGGTTAAGAAATGTTCCCGACACCTTAGGAAACGGCAATCCACGCAAATTTCATCGTTACAGGATGATCATCGCACACTGGTAACTCAATTAACTGAACTCATTCTCTGTTTCGCTTTATTTAACATTAAACGTACAAACAGTTTCTTTATATTAAGTTTCTTCATAATTAATTATATTAGGT
>NW_017131516.1:0-505 GCF_001652005.2 Ceratina calcarata | reverse complement strand
GAATTTATGCGAGAAACTTGACTTAAAATAGATTATGTAAAACAAGTTATGGGCACTAGTAATGATAAGAACACAGCCAGAAGATTTTTTAATAACCCGAAATTGACATTCAAATTAACTGGAGTAAATGAAGAATTAATTCACCACTTCTCCATCATTTTACAAACTTTAAACTATGAAGGGCCAATAGACACAGAAAAGTTCGATACATACTGCAAAGAGACTGCCGACTTATACGTAGAATTGTTCGAGTGCTATAATATGCCGACTACAGTACACAAAATACTTCTGCATAGCAGTTAAGTAACAACAGTTGCTATGTTACCCATTGGACAATTGACTGAGGAAGCTCAAGAAGTGAGAAACAAAGATTATCGCGAATATCGCCTAAAACATTCAAGAAAATGTTCTCACACATCTTCAAATGAAGATATAATGAACATAAACAACCGAGAAAAAAGATTTTTGATTTACATGAAGATGTATATCATTACTCAACATTACA
>NW_017131515.1:0-505 GCF_001652005.2 Ceratina calcarata | reverse complement strand
GAGAAACAATGAGAGATATAAACGGACGCGTTCTCGCTCGTGGATACAGTGGTAAGTTTCGATTGAAAAGTCAGATTTCGATAACTTTCGCTGCAGGAGATATGAACATGATCAAGAAACGGTGTTTGAAAAACAAATCTCTCGGTCTATCTCACCCCGTAATCGACGTCGATGTCGCGTACTTGAATTTTTAGCATTTAAAAATGACATGACTCGCTTTTAATATGTACGATCCAAAGAACGTTTAACACGTTGTTACGTGTACATATTATTTTTCCAGATATACGCGAACCAATTCATAAATTCATTGGAACGACGTTCGATCGTGTACTGTATCTTTCAATGTGTTTCAATCGTTCGTCGTTGTACGTTCTCAAGCACGAGACGACCAGACACACACACAAACATTCACAGAGTGTGTCACGCGACTACTGTACCTGTCAAACGCTCTACATGAAAATGTTCATGAGGAAAAGGTAAACGGTATCAGACGATATGTAACCAA
>NW_017131514.1:0-505 GCF_001652005.2 Ceratina calcarata | reverse complement strand
ACATATACATATATGTATATGAATGATTCACAGATTTAATATATTGTTATATTATGCACTTGGATGGTGCCTTATGTATATGCTTTTAAAATAGGTGCTTGTGTTATAAAAAAATTGTTTTATTTTTTATTTGTTTCTTGTTCACCGAGTTTTCGATAGAAATAAAGTTGGATACAAATAGTTTCAACGCAATAGGTTTATTGACGATTAACTCTGGTCAGTTTATGTACAAATACATAAGCTATTGAAGCATGCAATTTGTATGAACGATTAGACCCGCAAGAACACAGTTGTACCCAATACGCTACAAGAAAAATATATTTATCTACCACTCACGTTATCTGTTAGTCATTTTATATTATTTAAACTTGGAGACGTTCTTGCGGCTCCGGTCTTTCTCAATTTCACATCATAACACATGTGTGTATTTAATTTAAGTATATGGGTGAAACAAAAATATGATTACTACATATTAACCAGATTTATACTGTTTATTATTTAATTA
>NW_017131513.1:0-505 GCF_001652005.2 Ceratina calcarata | reverse complement strand
GATTATCCGTTCGTTTTTTCTTTTTCCATTCGTTAATTCTCTGAGCATGCTGATTTTTCCGATTCGTTCTACTAAGAAGAAAAACGAAAGAATCGCAGCCTTCGTGTTAATGCTACATGGTAGCAACGGGCACGTCCGTTATTTTCCTTTGCCCGTTCCTTTTTTTCAATTTCATTTTGATTTCTCGACGAAGTGGCTGTGCCCGTTAAATAACTAACTGACGTCCCGTCACCAATCGTGCGATGCTTCGCTCGACGAATTTTTCCAGCAGAAAAGAGGGAAAAAAGCGCGTCACGTACGAGCGCCGCGCGAAAATAAACATTCTGGTTGCTTTTATTATATTCATGGTTGAGTTTCTTTGATGCTTCTGTGTCGAGCAGTTGAATTCGATTGAACGATAAATACTTTTAGGCTTGTGTATATGAAACGTCGCTTTTTTTCTACTGTTTTAATTTGCCGGTAGAAAATTACTTCTCATACTTTCATTTTGTCTTCCACTTTTATG
>NW_017131512.1:0-505 GCF_001652005.2 Ceratina calcarata | reverse complement strand
GAAGGTTATGATGATGGCACTGAAAGAGTGTGCATGCTGAATAAAGCTTTGATTGCGTGAGAGCCCCAGAGCGTGGTACGAGTGCCTAGATGATTATTTAAGATCATTAGGATTTGTAGAAAGCGAGCATGATTACTGTCTATATACATTGGGGGTAAGAGATGAGATCATTTATTTGATCATCTTTGTAGATGATTTGTTAATCTGTTGTAAAAGCAGGAAAGGTTTGGATTTTATTAAGTACATGTTAAAAGAGAGATTTCGAATGAAAGATTTAGGGAAAGTAAGTACGTATTTAGGAATTAATATAAAGTACGATGAAAAGAAAGGTGAAATGTCATTGGATCAGGAAAAGTACATAGAATCGTTAGCAAGAAAATACCAAATTGAACAAGCGAAATTATATAAAACTCCAATGGAGCAAAATTTAAAGTTAGAACCTGCTGAAGAATCAAATGAGGAAATAAAATACAGAAATTTAATAGGAGCGCTTCTGTATATAAGT
>NW_017131511.1:0-505 GCF_001652005.2 Ceratina calcarata | reverse complement strand
GGCGTAGACTTTATTAAGTTCATAAATATAACTAATTATATACCAATTTGCCAATAGCATTGGCAAATTGGGCATCCCAGTATAGGCTTCATACTGTCTTGTCAGTAAGCGTCGTTGTAACTACACCCGTTTTTTACGATCGCCAAGCCGCCATGTTTTTGCTTCTGAGCATTACGAGGCGCGAATACACGAAAAGCAACCATACACGCGATGAGTAATAGAATAATATTTTTGACGCACCTGCGCGTGCTGGCCTCAGCCAGAATAAATTTTGCCGAAAGCGTGGCATCACGAGTGATGCGTATTTCTGGTGTGCGGAGATTCGGAAGGTGGCGTATCCTGCTGATTGATTTCGTTAAAGATGCCAAAAACAGAAAGATGATACGCCATGCCTAAGTCTACCTTAAAGGCCTTGCCTAAACTAGTTGTAGTAACTAATCCACTCCAAGCCCTTCTTCATGCGGGCGCTCAGCAGTTGAGCGCCCGCACTGTTGCGGCCGAACTC
>NW_017131510.1:0-505 GCF_001652005.2 Ceratina calcarata | reverse complement strand
TCTATCATTAAGATTACGTTCCTTAGAGCTATGTGTATACATGATCTTATCGCTGGGTCATGTGCTATGTGATTCTATGACTAAGTCTTTATTTCTACGTGACTGTTCCTTATCTTAATCGTCGTTGAGCTAACGCGTCACTAGTACATGTCACTGGACTGATGTCACTATTTCAACACGTCGCTTCGCAGACGTGACAGTGCAGCAGCACATGATGTTTCTTACTGCATTTTGTGCATCCTCTCTCATCGTTGCAGAGGGATGCAGTATGATCAGGCGCTAAGCATATGATACACTGTCCGCTCGCTTTAACGAAGTCGTACCGGGCTTTCGGTTGAAAGCGACCGAATGCAACATATTTTTCCAATGTATGTGCACCAGTACAAAAGAGGCATTTTGACTGCGTTTTCGAAGCGGCTTCTAACTCCGTAGTATGTGCGTTGAAACGAAACTTATTTCGTGACGACCGTTCGGCTCGTCGGTCGGTTTTTTCCTCGTCTCGTGT
>NW_017131509.1:0-506 GCF_001652005.2 Ceratina calcarata | reverse complement strand
TAGTGTAGTCAAATCTCTCGTCGTGTAAGAAATTATATTATTAGAATTGATCGAAGAAGATTGAAAATCGTTCATGGATTAGATATTAGAGGCATGGGAATCTGGGTTCGGGGCTTATGTTAGAGGATTAGTCGCGGTGAATACAGAGTTTGAACGGAGGATAAGGAGGAGGGGTTCGATCTCTCGAAGCCAAGGAACCCCCGCCGCGAAACAACAAGCAGCCAGAAAAATGGATGGGCTGCTAACCGTGCCACACATGGAGCCCCCCTTGGTTATTTCGCCTTTTACCTAACCGTCCCGCGGCGCGTAATCGACTGCGTTCGTTAATTACGTTTTCACCTGTGTCCTCGATTGACTACCAACTAACACGAACTTCCTTACTTTACAAAACCGCTGACGCGGCCACTGTCGCAGTGAGTGAATCAGTGGCTGCAGATTTTCTATATACTTAAAATGTGTTAAATGTATTTATGTATTAAAAATGAATCTACTGATAGTTTTAAGGT
>NW_017131508.1:0-506 GCF_001652005.2 Ceratina calcarata | reverse complement strand
TGCAGTAATTCTCAAATGCCGCCGCTACACTGTCAAACTTCTTCTTGTCATCGGCCCTCAAGCCGAACGTGTTATACTTTTCTAACGCCTCTTCTATTATGTGTAAGAAAATGGCGATTCTTCTTGGCTCGGGCTTTGTGTCTAAGCCAGTGGCTTCCATGTACAAATCAAACCTTTGCTTCCACTTGAGCCAGTTTTCTTTGACATTGCCGTCGAACGACATTGGTGGTGGTGCCTTCATCGAGGTTTCCATTACGTTTATATTTTCTTCTCGCACTTCGTTTTCTACGACTGGTGCGTTTTCTGCGTCCGAGTAATTACTGTCCGTGTCCTCGCTTGTTATCGTCTCCTGCGACTTCTCTTCAAGCGCGCGTTCGGACACGTTTCCTGGAACTAACTTTCCGTTTGTCTCCAGCTTGGCACTTTACACGTGTTCTCGTCGACGATACTGTTACTGGTATTCGACGAGAATCCACTTTTTACACTGTTTATCGTACTTTGCTGAT
>NW_017131507.1:12648-26133 GCF_001652005.2 Ceratina calcarata | reverse complement strand
GTAATCAACAAACTACGTTCATCTGCATCCTGTGAAAACTTATTCCTAAGGAATTCACAACAAAAAGGTGTCATGATGCTTGACACATTTCGGCCGTTGTAGTAGATTGAAACAAAAAATCGATATGTTATTTTCTTCAGTCTAAACGTGATCACAGCCCGAGCTAAAATGAACGAAATATTTCACTGTTTAAAAGAATTGAGACACTTTAAAGTTGAGAATCATTTATTTGAGATATCATGTTAACCGTCTTAAAAAATATGTCTTCGAAAAGACGCTTTTCAAGTTTTTACGTTTCTTACATAAAATATTTGTAACTTCGTTATTTCTACGGATATCCGTATACCTTTTGGCACAGATATGTCGTACATTAATAAAATGCAAGAAAAACAATTTTTGCAGAATTTGAAATCTTAATACTTCGCTGAAAGGAATATAAAATTTAATATCTTACAAGAGTGGGATCAATGAATGTAGCCAGCGCGAATCATCGAAATTATTGACTGAAAATCCCAAGTGCGGTTGAAAGCTTTTGGTGGAACGTCGAAAGCTGGCAAGTGTCAGAAAAAGTCTCCGAGAAATATTTTTCTTTCCTCCCCCTAGGCACTATGTGCTCGTACTGTGCGAAGCACACGATTCCTTGACGCTCTAAAGCGAAGGGAATAGTGACGACGCGACGTTATTTGTTGCGACCGGGACGAGAATTGAAAAGAAGAAAAAACAACTCGTAAATAATCCTGACTGGTTTCGACAGGTCTCCCCCGTCTCGCATTTATTATTCACATGACACATTCGGTTGCTCATTAATCAGTGAATTATTTTCACTCTGTCAAACGATTTTTATTAACAACATACCACATATCTATCTTATATTTTCTTTATCCAGCAAACCATTTGATAGAAATTAAAATATTGACGATTTATCGTGCATTATGGAAGGCATAGATTCATGTTGTATTCGTGCGATATCTAATTTTTATCATCAGTCAAGGATTAACCCAATTTTATATCAGTAAAAGATAAACTCAAATACGTACAACACTCGGCAACGTCAATTAAGTCTGAGCAAGTTGCAAGGAAGGCAACTGAAAGTTAAACTAAAACTAAATGAAGCCGACTGAAGTTGAAAGGCAGTCAGTGAAGTTAAGCGAGAGGGACTACCTCGTTGAGATTGAGTGAAGGGTAACGTCAATAAGGTGATGTAATATTCTGGACGAGCACAATCAACAAAATCAAGGAAGTCCAATATTATTCTCCTTTGGCTGCGTTCATTAAGACTTCCAAATAAAACGCAAAACATGACAATAAATATTTAATTTTCGTATATTACTTTATGTTAAATAAACATACATTGTAACTATGCATGTGTTTAAACATGTATGTATATTCTATTTGATTCCATACTTTGTCAAAGTTTTGTATTCGTTTTCGCAGTGTGCTATTTCTCTTTTTAAGCGTAAGTGTTATCGATGCTAAGGCCACAATATAACAAAATAGTTTCCATATCAACGGATCCTCAGTTGGAAATTCGAAACGAGTTCCCTTTAACACGAAGTATTCTTTGCATACGTTCTTCTACACTATAGTAACTCGTTCTGCGTACATAGATGTTGTATATCACGTATGAGTTCTCGTCCATCCGCACCTGCTTGATACACATGCTTGGATTATTTGTATAAGTCGCACGTACTGAAGGTACAGAAACCGATAGATGGAATTCAGATGGCAATGAATGCCGCTGAAAAGACAGGACAAGCCTGTACGTTTGCGGAAATTGAACACTAGTATCAAATAAAAATAGTGTTTCAAAACTCGGAATACGATATTTTGCTAATATTTTGATGCAATATATACAGAGTATGTTGCCTATGGTAGAATACCTGAATAGTTTTTATACTTTTTGAGATACGAAAGAACGCTTCAGATAAGAGTTGTTTGATTTCGAGGTTGTCGAGTTATGTACACCATGTAATGGTGTGATGAGGTGCTTAGGAAATTTGAAGGTCAATTTTGTTTCTTTAAACAGAACGAAGTAATTTTTTTATACATCAAACATTCTTTATAAAAGAGTACTGACCTATGGACGTCGGACAGCTAGTAGTTCAGTAGACACTTCAATTCAAATGATTCTAAAATTCGTACTGACATTAGCGCTTACTTACAGAAACGGTTTAACATAACGATCATTTACATCACAGCATTTTCAAAATCGATGAAGTAAAGACTACGTTATTTTTAATGTGTTGGCTGACGTTTTATAACATTCAGCCATAATACACTGCTTCATATCTAGTATGAATAGTTTTACCTTCTTAAATAAATTTGTCCTCTAGTCGAGACAGTTTGTTTGAGATTATAATAATAGTAAACAATCATGCAAAAAGTAAGAGACAGAAGGTATGGAACGTATAATTACATTGACTGGTTTTCCCCATCGTCCCCTAGACACGGAAAAACCATAATTGTACAAGTTCTATGTCTAAATACATGTACGGCGTTCATGCGACACGATTCTGAACACAAACCGAAAGACCAGGACACTTTAAATTTCAAGTGCCGTGGGAGGGGATGCATATAGATCCCTGGCTTCAACACCGTCAATGGTAGTGCTGTGTGACAAGTATGCCCCACGAGCATGAGGGTCAGTGAACTGTTCCCTGCGTTTCAGAGGGGATGAAAAAGGAGGAAGAAGGAAGGAATGGTAGCTCCTGGATGAAAATGAAAGTGAGCTGGTTCTGTAATGAAGTTCAATGATACGTGTAAACTGCGCTTGTAATTGAAATGTTCTTATACCTACCTACGTTATTACTAGTATATGACCTCAGATATAAAATTGTTGGAAGATTCTGTGTCGTTTATGTTCAGAAGTTTCTCTGGTTGAGTTCTGAATGCTTCGCAGTACAAAACCAAGAAGGGAAAATAAAATATGACAGGAATAAGGAAAGATTTATGCGCATTTGGAACTGTTGTCCTCTGTCGATAGGCAGTTTCATTTCTCAACTAATTGTAAGTTATTTTGCTTCGCATGGCATGTGTATCCATGAAGAGCAACTAACCCTTGAACGATATTTTCGTACATCTATGTTGGTAATCGATCATCACCCTACCGAAACGAAGACGTCGAACTTTACGTTCATGTTTGTGCTGTTTGAATTCGATCAATCGGACTGACGAATACGTAACTGGAGGTATAATAAATATCGGGATTATTTTCAAATTGTCACCGTGTTTTCGGGAGAAAATTAGAATGTTGATCGTAGATTTAATAAGGCAAATATTATATTTGATTTGCCGGCAAGAGTGTTAAGAACAATCAATGAAACAGTTCAATGATTATAGTACCGTTCTTCTATGTTTCGTAATAATGAATTGTTTTTTCTTTCTTTGTAATATTTCTGTAAATTGTTTTCTGTAACAGTAAATTAGTTCTACCAATTGTATCGGCATAAGTCAAGTATTTTTTTTTATAATGTCTCTGCCAATTATTTTTTGTAATAGTAAATAAATTCTGTTAACAACCAGGGAGCGTAAGATTACTTTCTTCACTGCCGAATGAAGTATGTAAAGTAAAAGACGTATACATTCTCATTACTAGACAGCAGATATTTATGCAAATGTAATTTTTATAGAAAGTAGATAAAATTGTGAGATCTAGACAGACATTGTTTGTAGAAGGTTTTGCAAACATAGTTCTTATTTTGCACATTTTGTACAGTGCATGTTCTACATATTGGATATTTTTCGTAAGTATTACATATTTTTGACAAATTTTGCATTTAATTGTTTACGTATATACATGTGTATACAGGCTGTTTACGAAATCGTGGTACACACGGCAAGGGGATGATTCCTCAGATAAAATCTAGTCGAAAACAACGAATATAGTTTTTCGGGGCATCATTTTCGAGAACGTCGAGTTTGAAAATTCGTTAGGTACGCTTGTACTTACACCCACAAGATCGCCAGATCTTACTTCTTTAGATTTTTATTTGTGGAATCACGTGAAAGAAATAGTTTATGCCCAAAATAATCAAAATCGGGACCAATTAAAAGGTAATGTCGTTCAGGCATTCGAAGCAGTTAAAAACTCGAATACATTAGTTTCGGTTCACGCTTCATCAATTCGTCAAGCAAGAATGTGCCTACAATAGGAAGAAAGACATTTTCAACATTTGTAATTTACTAGAATAAATCAATTACTGAAAACGGCTAATTATTAATTAAAGTCGCGCACCTAACAAATTTTCAAACTCGATTTTCTCGAAAATGACGCCCTATACGAAAAAACTTCTTGTTTTCGACTTGATTTTATGTGAGGAATCATCCCCTTGCCGGTTGTACCACGATTTAGCAAACATCCTGTATAATTGTAAAGACAGTTACGTGACATAAAACCCAGGATTTCATACTTTGTTAAAAATTAACAAAACTCTATGTGCACCGACTTCTGAAGGATCAGACGAAATTGATCCACGATACTGGAAAAAATACACATGTACACCGATTACGTCGTGTGATATTGAAAGGACATCTTCAACATACGAATTAATTTTCAGCGGGAAAAAATAATAGGCACATATCGTAATGCAAATTACAGTAAACAATAAGTGAAACTATATGTATATTACATAATTGGTTTCTACTATTTTGCATATATCGTGCATACGTTTCGCACATATTTTGCACACATTTTGTACATGTTTTTATATATTTTGCATATTAATTTTGCATAAAGATCCGTTATCAACATATTACATGTTAAATATTTATATTTTCATTACTTTGTGTAACATCTCGATATAGAATAAAATAATCAACAGAGTGCATTTAACATTGCTGATTCCTCGAGAATGCTCACCTCCAAAATGATTGCGAGTCAGCATGTAGTCTAGAACTCGAACCAGATAAATCAGCGTTCTTTTCGATGACCCGAACGGTTGTAAATGATCCACCCTCGTGAGCACGCACACGTGTTTCAATACAACACCCTGTTACTTCAATGCGCGCCGTTCCGCTCCACTCCGTGACGCGTTCACGTTCATAAATAACGGCGAAATAGCCTGTCCAACGTCCAACCAATAAATCCAGATATAGCCCTGGAGGATAAAATAAAATTATGGCCTCGATTCATGTACTAATACAAACCGATACTTTATTTCGCTTTGATTGCTACAAGTAATCGCATCGATTCATTTCTCCATTATTTTTCTCTTTCGTCTCCCCAACGAGTCTGGATATTTTCTGTTCGTATGGTATTTATAATCTCTCGCTCCTTTGATTCAAACATGATTCAGTTTAAGGCTGGTAGTTAATGAGATACTATAACTGTCCCAAAAAATGACAATTTACAGGAATTTTCGTATAATAATTGTTTATTAATAAACTGTGGATATTCAGAGAAATATATATTTTCATTGCACTTTCATTTGTTTTTCTGGCAACTATCCTCAACCGAATTGTGGCAGCTTTTCAGATGATACACGCTACGTCAGGAATTTGTTAGTGTGTTCGGCGCTCAATGAGACGACGAGCTGAAGCTTGTACTGAGAGAGGAGGTGGACATGTTGAACGTTTCCTCTAAGACAATGTAATGTAACACTTACATACATATAGAGATGGGATGAAGTATCTCGCAAACGAGTTCGAACTTTGATTGATTGCACAAGTACATCGGAGAATAGAAACAGAATTCCTAAGTATAGTTGCATCTAAGCCAGATAATTTCGAACTTTTCACAACACTTCGGTAAACAAAAGTAATGCTTGCAAGTATACCCGAATCGTGGTGAAATAGATTTAATTTGCATATTTCAAATTAAATGATTTAAATTCTTGGTCATTATTACTGCTGCACTGAGAAGAGAAAGTTCTGAACGATTGGGCTTTTAATTTTTGGCAACTTTTAAGAACAACTAAAAATATTAGGTACGTACTTCTTATAGCTAATTCAAGTTTATTATACTTTAGGTAATTCAAATTTAAGGAGTGAAATCATTCTTCGAAGTTAAGTGCTATTAATAAAACGTCATAAACAATTTTGAAAATTTTTTATCAACTTTAATATTTTCTCTCGAAACATTGAAAATTTCGAAAATCAGGTAATTTTTGTTCAAAAATTTTTCTCCACTTGATACCAAGCTTTTCCTAAAAAAAATTTTGTTACGAGCAATAAAAGTAAGAAAATCAAAATGCGAAGATCGACTGGGATACTCTCTACAGTTCCTTGAAAAATGAAGAAAATATCAATTTTTTTAAACCGACACAAAGGGGAACTACCCCTTTAAATTCCCAAAATCCAATTCCTTGCGTTCTTCATTTCTTACCATGCAAAGTACTTGCCTCCTCCTCTTACATTTATTTAACCCTCAGTACGAATTTTCAGATTGACAGCTTGGTTTTAATTACTTCACTGTACGCGAAAATGTATTATTACGTTGACACGTACACAAACTCGATTTCGCGCAAAATCCAAACATGTAACTGGGTGATGTATGTACAGTCGACATATGTACGGATAGAGAAGGGTGAGAAAGGATGAGGGAATCGATCCGTAGATAGAGGGTGAGCGCGTGGCTTCTCCCAAGCCTCAGAGCTGTTTCAAGAGGTCTCGTGTTTACATGAAATCACTGCGAACATCGATTCGTACTTATTGTACAAGACATGCCCAAGTGGGTGAGAAGGAGAAGCTCGGTAAAACGGAGGCAAAGAGTTTACTGTAGGAAGAACAAGGACATTTCTCCTTGCAGAAGTAAAAGACTTCGAGCTTTCAACGAGTACGTTCCATCGCTATTCGAGGGTGCACGTATTTCTTAATCGCACCTACAGTAAAGGCATTTTATTCCCCATGCTGCAGCGTCATTAGAATTACAGTAATTTTCGGCTACATGGCTAACGATCTGAGCCAGGCTTGGTCATATATCTGGAGGGGTGAATTTCCTAGACTTGCTCATCGTTCGAGCGCATAATATGGGAAAAAGCAAATGTCAATTGTCAATCGCATGAGCGCGATAACAATTGAGAGAGAAGAAGAATAAACATATATGTGACTTGATGCTGGCAGAAAATATGTTCAACATAAGTTGTGAGTACTAGTATTACCCTAGTAGAAATTTGACCAGTAAGCGACCAGTAAGCAGCCATTTTTTACTGGCCAGTGGCCAGAAATTGGCCAGTTTTTTCACCATTTTTTGGCAAGTTAAGTGCCAAATGGTAGAAAATTTTTTAGCCAAAAACTGGTCGCAAAAATAGTCAGTTACTGGTCAGTGAATTTTCGCCAATTTCTGGCCAGTAAAATTTTGCCACTCACTGGCCAGTGAAATTTAGCCAGTTACTGACTACTAAAATTTAACTAGTTGATGGCTAATGAAATTTGGACGCTTTATTTCATTTGTAATTATAAAAATTACATTAAGTGCATTATTGAAATGAGATTCAATTAACGACTGCGTTCATTATAAACTTTAAATGAAAAATGAAAAAAATTTACTCTGTTGCGGACAGGATTCGAACCATTGACCTTTGAGGAATCCTACATCTTAACAATTTCATGGAATTTAATTATTTATATTTGATGCTTCGAATCTCGTTAACATATGATCTTGTAGATGGTGATTTAGCGGACCCTGCGTTTACTTTATATTTTATCCAACTCCCAGAAAGTTCGTTATTTCTCATACGATGACAAGTTAAACATATTGCAACCTGTCCGTGTGGCTACTTACTCACATAGAATAAGAAGCACTTAATACACTTTTAAGATAGTCCTAAAAATGATTACGTATAATGAAATCCACGAAGATTCACGCATTTAAATAAATGCGTATGTAATAAGATATTAATATCATAAATAATTTATTGATGCATGTAATACATTATATAGAATCATAATGCTTGAAAATACTCAATTTGCAATTTCGTTGCACCGTTTGCATACTGGCCACCTAATTATATGTGTATCAACAATTAATGTTAAGATGGTTTTATGAATATAAATTAAATGTAATATGTAAATGTGTAAATGTAAATGTGTTTTATATGCATGTATTTTATACGTAACTCCAACAGATTATTCGATTGTAAGAGATACTACAGTTAATAGTTCAATACATATACATATATCTGGCGAGTGACTATCTGTATCATCTTGAAATTTCTTCATCTTCGATCAAAATTCTGGCCAAATACTGGTCGGTGTATGGTCACATATTTTTGGTCAGTAGATGACGTTGGAGTACATATGTAACCATTATTTTTTAACCAGAAAATGGCTAGTAACTGGACACGAAATACTGGCCAGAAATTTCTGGTCATATACTGGTCGAAAACTGTGCGCAAAAATTGTTAGTTGCTGTCGAATGAAATTTGTCCAGTTACTGGTCAGCATATGATCATATATTTTTCGTGCATAGATCACGTGTTCATTTAATCATCATAGTTATCCGTGAACGTTTACGTTTAAGTTTTTATTTGATTAAACAATCTCTTACAATCACAGAATTTATTGTACATTGTTGATCTGATGGCGAAACGAATTTTCCATTACCATTTACTGTCTAAAAAATGAAAAAGAGATGTGTATTACATCGTGATCTATGTACGAAAAATATATGTTCATATGCTAACTAGTAAGTAACCAAATTTCAGTGGACAGCAACTAACAATTTTTGCGCACAGTTTTCGACCAGTACGTGGCCAGAACTTTCTGGCCAGTATCTCGTGTTCAGTGACTGGCCATTTAGTGACTAAAAAATAATGGCCACATATGTACTGCAACGTCATCTACTGAACAAAAATATGTGACCATACAGCGACCAGTATTTGGCCAGAATTTTCTGGCTAGTATTTCACGTCCAGTTATTAGCCATTTACTGGTTATAAAAGTGTGACTAGAAATTATTGGTCGCTCACTGGCCAAAAAATGGTTTTCTGCGAAAATTTTTCAACTCGGGTACCTACAAATAAGGTTGTATAAAATATTCTTGTAACTTCAATGTTATCGGAGTAATCGTCATCAGTATGAAATTGATTGTTGAGATTTTTACTTATCAGTAAGATAAATAATTACAGAGTTTCCAATTAATATTAAAAGTGATTTTGTTAAAAGAAAAAATAAATATATATGACATGTAAGTTACTTTAGACTCGCAACTTTCTACTTACATTGTCGCAACCAGGCTAACTACCCTTTGCGAAGGGTATTACAAGAGTTACAGCGAGAGAAGGCGCTTATATTTTTGGCGTGGGAATGAGGAAGAAAGCTTATAGCCGGGCAGACTGACCGTTCTCCCTATCGCTTGGCCGCTGCACGTCTGGAAATTGTCAACGTGCATTTTTCAAGTGCGCGTCCCTAAGTCGTAAATAATCCTTCGTAATCGTTTCTGGGAAAAGCTGCGTTTTGAAGAAAGCTTAACAATATGAATAACGGACGAACTCAGCAACGAAACTGAAGTTCAAAATTAACTGCTAGGATAAAATCCAACACTGATTCCTCACTATAGAGAAGAAGAGTAAACATAGATAAGACTCAAGGATCGCGTCAAGCGAGCACTTCCAAGAATTGACGGCTACATCTCGCGGCCATATATCCGGAGGGTATGTGGCCATATATCTGGAGGTTACTGTACATTATCCGACCCTTTCCGATTTTATAGTGCAATATTCCCCAACGATAAATCCTGCTATATGTTATACTTCCAAGTTAAATCATAAATATCGCACACTATGAACCTGTTACACTAGAATACTGTTTAGTGTGATATCGTTTAGATGGCCAATAAAATCTTACACGTGTAATCGATTGTTTGCGAGAGGGGTTCAAAGCGGACCAGATAGAAGATAGTGGAAAGAATTGATGAATACGATTGAGAAAGGACGAGAAAAGTTCGACAGATACATATAGGGAATGGACGGTAGATTTTATAGGGCAGCTCCTACCCTTTCGGGACTGATGCGCTTATAAAAGCTCGTAAAACGTCAAATTATTATTGAATGAAATTGTAGTTGGTTTTCCGGAATGAGCTGCCTTTCGTGGCCTCTCTTGGGAAGCCACAACTTCTATTATCCTCCATTAAAAAACAAACGTTGAAATCCTCCTTATTATGTATCCTTTTTGTTGGACTTTATTATAATTGAACGTAATTTACGATAAATATATTGAAAACATGTAATGGTATGACCCGAGTAGAAAAATTTTCACAGAAAACCATTTTTTGGCCAGTAAGCGACCAATAATTTCTAGTCACACTTTTATAGCCAGTAAATGGCTAATAACTGGACACAAAATGCTGGCCAGCATTTTCTGGCCAGTTACTGGTCCGTATATGGTCATAAATATTTGGTTAACAGATGGCGCTGCAGTAGATATTTGACCGTAATTTTTTAACCAGTAAATGGCTAGTAACTGGACATGAAATACTTGCCAGAAAATTCTGGTTAAATACTGGTCGGTGTATGGTCACATATTTTTGTTCAGTAGATGACGTTGCAGTACATATGTGGCCATTATTTTTTACCCACTAAATGGCCGGTCACTGAACACGAGATACTGGCCAGAACGTTCTGGCCACGTACTGGTCGAAAACTGTGCGCAAAAATTGTTAGTTGCTGTCCACTGAAATTTGGTTACTTACTAGTTAGTATATGAACATATATTTTTCGTACATAGATCACGATGTAATACACATCTCTTTTTCATTTTTTAGACAGTAAATGGTAATGGAAAATTCGATTCGCCATCAGATCAACAATGTACAATAAATTCTGTGATTGTAAGAGATTGTTTAATCAAATAAAAACTTAAACGTAAACGTTCACGGATAACTATGATGATTAAATGAACACGTGATCTATGCACGAAAAATATATGATCATATGCTAACCAGTAACTGGACAAATTTCATTCGACAGCAACTAACAATTTTTGCGCACAGTTTTCGACCAGTATATGACCAGAAATTTCTGGCCAGTATTTCGTGTCCAGTTACTAGCCATTTTCTGGTTAAAAAATAATGGTTACATATGTACTCCAACGTCATCTACTGACCAAAAATATGTGACCATACACCGACCAGTATTTGGCCAGAATTTTGATCGAAGATGAAGAAATTTCAAGATGATACAGATAGTCACTCGCCAGATATATGTATATGTATTGAACTATTAACTGTAGTATCTCTTACAATCGAATAATCTGTTGGAGTTACGTATAAAATACATGCATATAAAACACATTTACATTTACACATTTACATATTACATTTAATTTATATTCATAAAACCATCTTAACATTAATTGTTGATACACATATAATTAGGTGGCCAGTATGCAAACGGTGCAACGAAATTGCAAATTGAGTATTTTCAAGCATTATGATTCTATATAATGTATTACATGCATCAATAAATTATTTATGATATTAATATCTTATTACATACGCATTTATTTAAATGCGTGAATCTTCGTGGATTTCATTATACGTAATCATTTTTAGGACTATCTTAAAAGTGTATTAAGTGCTTCTTATTCTATGTGAGTAAGTAGCCACACGGACAGGTTGCAATATGTTTAACTTGTCATCGTATGAGAAATAACGAACTTTCTGGGAGTTGGATAAAATATAAAGTAAACGCAGGGTCCGCTAAATCACCATCTACAAGATCATATGTTAACGAGATTCGAAGCATCAAATATAAATAATTAAATTCCATGAAATTGTTAAGATGTAGGATTCCTCAAAGGTCAATGGTTCGAATCCTGTCCGCAACAGAGTAAATTTTTTTCATTTTTCATTTAAAGTTTATAATGAACGCAGTCGTTAATTGAATCTCATTTCAATAATGCACTTAATGTAATTTTTATAATTACAAATGAAATAAAGCGTCCAAATTTCATTAGCCATCAACTAGTTAAATTTTAGTAGTCAGTAACTGGCTAAATTTCACTGGCCAGTGAGTGGCAAAATTTTACTGGCCAGAAATTGGCGAAAATTCACTGACCAGTAACTGAATATTTTTGCGACCAGTTTTTGGTTAAAAAATTTTCTACCATTTGGCACTTAACTTGCCAAAAAATGGTGAAAAAACTGGAAAATTTCTGGCCACTGGCCAGTAAAAAATGGCTGCTTACTGGTCGCTTACTGGTCAAATTTCTACTAGGGGAGAACGTGTCTAATTATATCAAAACGTATGTTAAAGGAATGACATGGCGTCGTAATGAGAGTGAAGAATAGAAATGAACATAGTTTTCAGAAAAGATCGAGTGCAATATATTCCTAGGTGGCTTCAAGTTGCCATTTACAACACAGTTAATTTATACCATACAGGGTACTTCACCTATACAGGGTGTCTCTGGACTAGTGGTACATATAGGGTGTTCCGTAAAGGGTGTAAGAGCCGAAAATGGCATATAGGGAGGGTCTTCCTGAACAACAATTTCCTTTGGCAAAATCCGAAATGGGGCTTGGTTACCAAGTTATTAACAAAAAACACGGACCAATCAGAGCGCTCGGTCGACGCGGGCTCCGACTCGGGAGCGTTGGCTCGGATCCGGCCGCCCGGCCTTTCACGCGTTTGAACAAGCGCTCCGCTCAATACGAACCGTTTTACAAACTACATAAATAACAATGCGAGAAAATTGTTGTTCGTGCGTTATTATGAATAACAATTAATACACTTAATCGTTATTCACGTGGAATGGATGGTGAAATGATAAATTGTTGATAATTAATGGATGATGATAGGATAAATGAGGAATAAACAAGTCGCAGGGAATATTGAATTAAAAAGGAAATGTAAAAACTGTAGAGATTTAGACTTACCCATTCATTCGCAAGTGCACCTGCTCACGATGGGCCATCGTCAATGGGTCAGCGTCTTTGCCGCTCGCAGGTAGGCCACAGCTGATCTTCTGTCCAGGGAAGGAACCCCGCAATCCACCGCACGATCATTGTCACTCTTAAAAATTTTAACACACTAAGATTGTTGCTCCTACGTTCTATCAATACACGTCTTTGAAAGCAGCCGATTGATTTTTATACACAAACTCAACTTCATTACACCACTGTCACTCTTTACTTGAAAATTTTCAAACACTTACACTGTCGTTCTTGCACTCTAACATTAAACGTCTCCGAAAGGAGCCGATTGTTTTTCATTCACAAAATAAATTTCACTCTCCGTGAACTACACGATGAGCGAAGGGCGCGACTCGATCGGGATGACGCTCTTTGTATCGGAACTGGCGGATATCCATCTTCGCGTTACGCAAATACTCGGATCATTTCGTAATACTCAGTTCGATTTTTCGAGATCCGTCATTGAGTTGAGGTGCACGACTCGATACCTACTGAACCGTCTCTCACATCTTTCCTTCGGGAGAATTTTCCCCACTCGATGGCCAAATTCGTTATTGAAAATGTTTTTAACATTCCTGAAAGAAACCCGACTTTCGATACCTTGTCATATTTACTACATTCCCCACGTGTTAAAC
>NW_017131507.1:9023-10947 GCF_001652005.2 Ceratina calcarata | reverse complement strand
TAGTACACTTAATCGTTATTCACATGGAATGGATGGTGAAATGATAAATTGTTGACAATCAATGGATGATGATAGGATAAATGAGGAATTAACAAGTCGCAGGGAATATTGAATTAAAAAGAAAATGTAAAAACTGTAGAGATTTAGACTTACCCATTAATCCGCAAGTGCACCTGCTCACAATGGGCCACGGTCAGTGGGTCAGCGTCCTTGCCGCTAGCAGGTAGGCCACAGCTGATCTTCTGTCCAGGGAAGGAACCCCGCAATCCACCGCACGATCATTGTCACTCTTAAAAATTTTAACACACTAAGATTGTTGCTCCTACGTTCTATCAATACACGTCTTTGAAAGCAGCCGATTGATTTTTATACACAAACTCAACTTCATTACACCACTGTCACTCTTCACTTAAAAATTTTCAAACACTTACACTGTCGTTCTTGCACTCTAACATTAAACGTCTCCGAAAGGAGCCGATTGTTTTTCATTCACAAAATAAATTTCACTATCCGTGAACTACACGATGCACGAAGGGCGCGACTCGATCGGGATGACGCTCTTTGTATCGGAACTGGCGGATATCCATCTTCGCGTTACGCAAATACTCGGATCATTTCGTAATACTCTGTTGGATTTTTCGGGATCCGTCATTGAGTTGAGGTGCACGACTCGATACCTACTGAACCGTCTCTCACAACTTTCCTTCGGGAGAATTTTCCCCACTCGATGGCCAAATTCGTTATTGAAAATGTTTTTAACATTCCTGAAAGAAACCCGACCGTCGATACTGTTTGATGGGAATAGACCCACGTAAAAAGCCATCGGTCCCAGTCGTTTAGGTAATAGGGGTTAGAGAAAAAATGTGTTTTAAGCGCCAAGCGTTCAATACCCTATACACATACACAGCAGTGTATAATATGAGTCCATGACTCCTGACTACTTCACCAATTGTGAATAGTAAATTACAGATCCTTGAACCCCTCACTGTCTGATCAACAGTGAAATGACTAATCTGGGTCCATAACCCCTGACTGTTTAATTAACAATTGCAAATTGGGTTCGTCCCTTTCGCACATTCGGCCGTCTTGCCAGGGCCTCAAGGCCCAACTCATGCTAAGGGTGGAGAAGACGGAGCGATGTGTGGAAGTGTTGTATGCTGCAAGTCACGGAGGTACCGAGTGTTTAACACGTGGGGAATGTAGTAAATATGACAAGGTATCGAAAGTCGGGTTTCTTTCAGGAATGTTAAAAACATTTTCAATAACGAATTTGGCCATCGAGTGGGGAAAATTCTCCCGAAGGAAAGATGTGAGAGACGGTTCAGTAGGTATCGAGTCGTGCACCTCAACTCAATGACGGATCTCGAAAAATCGAACTGAGTATTACGAAATGATCCGAGTATTTGCGTAACGCGAAGATGGATATCCGCCAGTTCCGATACAAAGAGCGTCATCCCGATCGAGTCGCGCCCTTCGCTCATCGTGTAGTTCACGGATAGTGAAATTTATTTTGTGAATGAAAAACAATCGGCTCCTTTCGGAGACGTTTAATGTTAGAGTGCAAGAACGACAGTGTAAGTGTTTGGAAATTTTTAAGTGAAGAGTGACAGTGGTGTAATGAAGTTGAGTTTGTGTATAAAAATCAATCGGCTGATTTCAAAGACGTGTATTGATAGAACGTAGGAGCAACAATCTTAGTGTGTTAAAATTTTTAAGAGTGACAATGATCGTGCGGTGGATTGCAGGGTTCCTTCCCTGGACAGAAGATCAGCTGTGGCCTACCTGCTAGCGGCAAGGACGCTGACCCACTGACCGTGGCCCATTGTGAGCAGGTGCACTTGCGGATTAATGGGTAAGTCTAAATCTCTACAGTTTTTACATTTCCTTTTTAATTCAATATTCCCTGCGACTTGTTTATTCCTCA
>NW_017131507.1:2128-6609 GCF_001652005.2 Ceratina calcarata | reverse complement strand
ACAAAGGTTTCCGATACGACTGCACGTGTACAATGAATTCCGTGCCGACTAGCCACGCCAAGAACAGTGGCGCCGTAGTCTTTGAAGCGTTCCGTGGCGCGCTGCTTGAACCGTTCGCGATCCAACACTCCCCCTCGCTTCATGGACTATCCTTGATCGTAGTATCTATTCCGATCAAACCGAGGAGCTTCGAACAATTTAAGTGCTTTTGCCTCGACAACCCCTTGGTCAAGATGTCCGCAGTCATATTCTCTGACGGCATGTACTCAAGTGTCATAATTTTGCTTTCTAACACTTCTCGAACGAAATGATGCCGTACATCGATGTGCTTGCTTCTGTTATGGAAAACAGGATTTTCAGCCAATCTCCTTGCACTGTTGTTGTCACAGAAGATTCTCAGTTTTCCACTTCCTTCGCAAGCAAGCTCCTTCAGCAGACGTTGCAAGTATATACCTTCCTTTGCAGCCTCTGATAGAGCCATATATTCCGCCTCCGTCGAAGACAAGGCGACCGTCTTCTGCTTCCTCGCCTCCCAAGAAATGGCGCAGCCACCAAGCATAAATGCGAATCCGGTATACGATTTCCGGTCGTTCACGCAGTTCGCCCAATCGGCATCTACAAAACCCTCTAACGATCTTCCTGTCCTCCGGAATCTAAGTCCCGCATTCTGCGTTCCTCTAAGGTAGCGTAAGACTCGTTTCGCAGCCACCCAGTGACTCGTACGATACCTAGAGTTAAACTGGCTTAGATAACTTACGGCGTAAGTGATGTCAGGACGAGTACACACCGCTAAGTACATAAGAGCACCAACAAGCTCTCTGTACGGAAGAGATGCTTCTTCTGGTGTCGATTCGTCCTCGCTCTTCTCGAGCTTCGTCCCAGGATCGAGCGGAGTTGCAACCGCTCTCGATTCGAGCATCCCAAAACGTTCCAGCACGTCCCGGATGTATCCGGATTGATATACCGTGATCTCGTCTTCTTTTCTATTGAATTCCATTCCGAGAAAATAGTGCACGGGTCCCAGATCTTTGATTTCGAACACCCTTGATAGGTGCCTCCCCAGTTCCCGAATATCGCTTTGGTTTGGTGATGCCCCGAGTATGTCGTCGACGTAAACAGCGACAATGAGTACGCTGTCCTTCCTTCTCTTGAAGTATAAACACGGGTCCGCGTTAGATCTCTCTAGCCCGAATCTGGTTAACTCTTCGTTGAGCGTCGTGTTCCAGCATCTTCCGGCCTGCTTCAAACCGTAGAGCGCTTTGTTTAACTTGCACACTTTTCCACCCTTACGGACTTCCTGCAGCATATTCGACGCCTTCTCCTTGACGTTACTGCCTGTGCACTCCGTTGCTATGATGATTTCCAAAGCCTCTGCTGTGTATTTCGGAATTTCCATCAAGACGCTTTCCTCCAGAATACCGTTCGGGTATGCAGTGGCTACGTCGAACTGATTTAAGAACATTCCATGCTCAACGGCTAACGCAACCATCGTTCGTACGCAACAGAGACGTGCCACCGGTGCATACGTTTCGAAAAAATCGACGCCAGATCGTTGAGCGAAGCCTCGTGCCACAACGCGGGCCTTTCTGCGATCTAGCTTACCACTCGGCGTGAACTTGTTGCGTAGCACCACGCGACTGCCGATGACTCGCTGGTTGACGGGTCTGTCGATGAGAGTCCACGTATCCTTCTCAATGATCGATCTTATTTCGTGAGCGATGGCTTGATACCACTCCTCCGCTTCGGGGTCTTGTACAGCACTTTAGAGTGGAATTTCCGCGAGATGAACTATCTCCTCGTCTCCCTCAGCCATGCCGGCGACGTTGTACATTTTCTTTGGTCTCCCCCTGAGGCCAGTGCGTACAATACGGGGTCTACCGCGACCTCTTTTCGGAGCGTCGCCCTGCTGAACTTCTCGATCATTTTCCTGATACTCATACTCTTCCTCGTCATTCGATGAACCCTCGTCTTCGATTTGAAGTTCATGATTTTCCGCGGGTTTCTCCGGAAACACCGCGTATCTCTCCGTTGATGCACTTCGTCCTTCATCGAGAATTTCTGAATCGACTGCTGACTTCTCAGTTGCATTCTGTAACGCGACGAATTTTACATCCCGTGCAATGTCGATTTTCTTCTTGTGTGGCATCCAGATGCGATACCCCTTCGTCTCTTCCGAGTACCCGACGAAGATACCCTTTTCCGAACGTGACTCGAGTTTTCCCTTCGTAGGCTTTCGATCCAGCACAAAAACCTCGCATCCAAACTCAGCGAAATGACTTACGTCAGGCGACTTCCCAGTCCATTTCTCGTATGGCGTTCTGCCTTCGAGGCTGCTGGAGGGACATCGATTTCGAATGTAATTTGCAGTGTTGAGCGCTTCGCCCCAAAACGATGTAGGAAGCGACGACTGCAACAATAGGCATCTGGTGGCTTCCATCAGCGTACGATTACGCCTCTCGGCCACTCCGTTCTGTTCGGGGGTATTCGTTACCGTCAGCCTTCTTCCGATGCCATTTTCCCTTAGAAACCGGTCGAAAGCTTCATTTTTGTACTCTCCGCCGTTGTCGGATTGAATGAATCTTACCTTTCTTCCAGTTCGATTCTCCATGGATGCCTTAACCTCTTTAAAGACCGTGAAAACCTCATCCTTCCGTTTCAATAAACGTACTTCGCACCAACGAGAGTAGTCGTCAATAAACGTGACGAAATACTTTGCTCCCCCGATGGACTCCACGCGCATGGGACCGCAAACATCGCTGTGAACAATTTCCAGCAATTCTGACTTTCTCGTTGACTTCTTGGGAAACGGTGATCTTGTCATTTTTCCGCGACAACACGCTTCACAGTCGAACGCCTCTCGCGAGTTTCCGAGCTTCAAGCCTCGCACTGCTCCTTTGCGGTCACACTTCACGAGATCGTCGACATTCAGATGGCCCATTTTACGATGCCATTCTTCGATTCCGGACATTGCACTGACGCCGGTGTATCCTGCGACACCCACGTCACGTTTGTGGTTCGCTGTGCGAACGTAATACAGTCCGTTGAGCCGTTCAGCCGTTAGAACCGTGTTCAAATTCCGGTCAACAACTTCGGCCTTGTCGCTGTCAAAAAACACTTTGTATCCCTGATCGGTAATTTTACCGACGGACAATAAGTTCGTACGTAGCTCGGGCACGCACAGCACATCGCGCACGCTGATCGTTCGCGACGTATCGCCGGTTTCTGTCGCCAGCGAAACACTGCCCTTTCCACGAATTTCAGCTGTTCCTGTCTCACTAGCCAGTTTCACGCTTCCCGATCCAATATTCACAATGTTCGTTAGATCTGCGCTTTCGTTGGCCATGTGCGTCGTACAGCCACTATCCAGACACCATGCTCCTGGTCTCGCGAAAGTTCCCGCTGAGAAGGCGTGATGAGTTTCCGCATCAAAACATGCGTCTCCTACTGCATTCGCGTTGCTTTCCTTGTTCGACTCCGAACAGTCAGCTGCCTTGTGTCCTACCTTCCGGCATCGATGGCACTTGAATCTGAATGGCACGTTCTTCGATACTTCATTGTTCTTTGCTTCGTTCTTCGGTTTGCTTTCGCTTCGTTGACTCGTGTTCCGACGTTTCTCGAAATGTTTCCTCGCGAACATCGCTTTCGGTCCGGTATCGCGAGTCTCGTTCTTTCGCGCGTCGTATTCTTCCACGATTTTTACACGAAGAGCCTCCGGCGTTGGCAGTTCGTCACGCGACTCTATCGCGCACCGAAAATTCTCGAACGCATGCGGCAAACTGTAGAGCAACATGATCGTTAACAATTCGGGATTGATGTCGATGCCCATCTCACCGAGTTTGTCGATCGTGTCGAAAAACTTTTGAAGATGATCTCGCACGTCTCCCCCTTCCTCCATTTTGTGTAACGTAAGTTGCTTTAACAATGTAGCTTTTCGTGCGGGGCCACTCGACTGGTAGATCGACTTCAGCTTCTGCCAGACTTCTCGAGATGTAGTGCATGCTTTTACCTGTTTCAGCTCGGACGGTTTGATCGACAGTATAATATCAGATTTTGCTTTCCTGTCCTCGATTTCCCATTTCCGCGCTGCCTCCCTCGATGCGGCGTCACCGTCGTTTACTTCGGGTTTTACTTTCTCTCCGTTAACGTACGCCCATGCATCGTTCTTAATGAGGATCGCTTCCATCTGGATCACCCACGTATCGTAATTGTCCTTATTCAGGAATTCGATGCGTAGTACATTTGACGACGCCATCTTTTCCCTTCCTGATATCGCACTTCTCACTTCCACTTTCCCGCACTTTTACGCAGTTACCAATTTTTATTCCGTATCTTTGTGCTCTGGGCCCATAACCTGTTAGTTTCGGGGGAGGAGCAAAGAGCGTTCGTGGAAATAAATTAACTTGGATATAACTTGCAAGTGGGTATTTATTATAACCTATTAAAGAAGTTTGGTTACAAAGGTTTCCGATACGACTGCACGT
>NW_017131507.1:0-1353 GCF_001652005.2 Ceratina calcarata | reverse complement strand
GGTTTCCGATACGACTGCACGTGTACAATGAATTCCGTGCCGACTAGCCACGCCAAGAACAGTGGCGCCGTAGTCTTTGAAGCGTTCCGTGGCGCGCTGCTTGAACCGTTCGCGATCCAACAATCCATATCACTTCCTTCGAGGCTTCGCATGCCGCGATATACTCAGCTTCAATTGTGCTTTGGGCAACAACTGATTGTCTACGCGAAAACCAGATCACTGGCCCTGATGCCAATGTAATTATGCATCCGCTTGTCGATTTTCTACTATACATATATGCAGCCAGCATGATCTGCATCCGCATATGCATTCAAATGCATTCCATCTTTAATCTGTTTAAATCTTATTCCCGAATTACAAGTATACAACAGATATCGTAGGACTCGTTTCACAATCTCCCAGTGTCGTTTATCATAATTCGTCACAAACCTACTTAAATAATTTACAATGTAGCTTAGGTCAGGTCTCGTAACGACTGCTAAAAACATCAATGAGCCTATGGCTTCACGATAAGGAATATTGTCTATTATTTTACCATTCTCTGATTCACAGAGATTAATATTTGGTTCAGCCGGCGTGTACTGAGCATTTGCACCTGTAATATTAAATCTTGATATTAAGTTGTTGGCATAAGCAGATTGATGCAAGAAAATGCTTTTATCGATTCTGTCACGAACAATTTGAATGCCAACAAATACATCAGCTGGACCTATCGTTGCTTCAAACTCTGTGCACAATATATCCAAAATACAGTCAATATCGCTCTTGTTTTTTCCGAATATCACACCATCATCTACAACTAATGCAAGATACTTGGGTTCGTCATTTTTCATACGCACGAATATAGACCATTCAGATTCACACCTTTTAAAACCATATTTACAAAGAAAAGTAGTAAAACGCGCATTCCAACATTTCGATTATTGTTTCAGACCGTAAAGAGATTTTATTAACTTACAGACTTTGTTCTCTTCATCTTGCACTTCCAAGCCTTCAGGAATTTTCATATACAGTTCCTCCTCTAATATGTCGTTTTTATATCAAATTGAACAATCTTTAAGTCTCTAACCTCATTTCTTTGACATTTCCAGCAGAGTCCATTTTTATCTTAAAAACCCATTTAGCATCCAATAGTGGAACGTTCTCAGATCGATCAACGATCTCCCAGGTGTTGTTCTGCCGATGTGACTCAAGTTCATCTTCAATTGCCTGTTCCCAAAACTTGGCCTCTGAACTATTTCTTGCATCTTCATAATCAATCGGTTCATATACAGGGTGGAACAATAACTATTACCACGTCAAATATTTTCTAAACTATAAGTTTTACAAAAATATTTCTTCGAACAAAATTGC
>NW_017131506.1:0-506 GCF_001652005.2 Ceratina calcarata | reverse complement strand
GAAATAGAAAAGTACATTCTAGCTTAATAGCTAGAAATTTCATATAAACCGTATAGTGAAATTAAAACCATCCAATTATTCTGTTATTACTTTAATATTTATATCAAAAGGTATCATTTGCATATTTTCCATTTAATGCAACTCACTGAATATTCATCCGCGTTTTAACAAACCAAAATTCATTTGTCTGACTACAACAGAATTAATGAATTATGCTACTTTCGATGACATTGCCTATCAACTCGCTCTGTACATATATACTATATTTGGTCTTGGTTTTCGTTCATCTATCACCGGTGCGACCCGTTGAAGATTCCTTCTTAAGGAGCAGGGACAGGATTCTGATAAATGGCCAGCAGGACCTACAGGAGGAACGTTTCTAATGCTCTAAGCTCCTCCGTAGCAAAAACCACTTCGACCTATCTATCATTCCTGATTTCGGCTTATCATTACCGATTTTCCTCGGAAAAGTCAGAAAAACCTTCCACGATTCATACCCCTTGTCT
>NW_017131505.1:0-506 GCF_001652005.2 Ceratina calcarata | reverse complement strand
GAAGGAGGCTCGTCGATGGTCAGAGTCCTTATACGGGAGCGTCGATGGTGGAGCGCTGAAAGAATCGAAGAGAGTTCCTGGACAAAATAGGTGGATTAGAGAGGGCACTAGATTCTTATCGGGAAGAGACTTTGTCAATTCAAGTAAGTTGAGAATTAATGCCTTACCCACAAAGTCGCGAACATCACGTGGACGAAGACAGGACAGATTGTGTAGAGCCGGGTGCCAGGTACCGGAGACTCTTAATCACGTACTCCAACAATGCCACCGCACACATGATATGCGTATTAAACGGCATGATGCTGTAGTATCGTACCTGGCGAGAGGCCTGGAACAAAGTGGTTTCCAGGTAACCCGAGAGCCGAAATATCCAACTGATGACGGGGTGAGGATACCAGATCTAGTTGTAGCTAAGGATGGCGAGTGCTTGATTATCGACGCGCAGGTTGTGGGTGAACAATCAACGCTCGACCTTGCGCATAAGCGCAAGGTGCGCTATTATTCCG
>NW_017131504.1:0-506 GCF_001652005.2 Ceratina calcarata | reverse complement strand
TGAACCAGTTGTAGCCACTGATCCACTCCATGACCTTCTTCGCGCGGGTGCCCAGTAGTTGATCGCCCGTGCTGTTGAGGGCGAACTCGCGATTATACTTTCACAGTATGGCGATAGTTAGCTTAAGGATGGTCAGCAGTCCAGGGGTGCGTAACGGATTCTGCCTGCGCGCCGTATTCAGACCAGCATCGGCAATGTCAGCGTCAAAATGAAGCAAGGTCAGGGATTGCAGTGATAGCTACATACGTTTCAAGCCCCTTGCCACCCACCTTCCTACCTAAGGCGGGCTAAATCTTCTATTGAATAGTTGCGACCGTAGCTGTACCTGCGTAAGATTGCTATCGGCGTTTTCACGAAGCTCTAGCGGCTTTGCTCGGTGAAGGCGCTTCCGGGCTCTCAGCCAGCACCATCAGTCGGCTGAAGGCGCAATGGCTGGATGAACATACTGCGTGGGCGCAACGTGACCTGAGCGATACGCGCGAGGCCTATCTCTGAGCGGATGGCAT
>NW_017131503.1:0-506 GCF_001652005.2 Ceratina calcarata | reverse complement strand
TTCGAGATCCTGAAGGAGGCTTCTCGATGCGTATGAACGTTAGTGCTCCGCCAGCGTGCTCGCGTCGCGTTTTGCCCGTTATCGGGGCACGCACAGAATACGTTTTCACTATCGCTTATTGTTAAGCCGGCCGCGACCCACATGCATCTGCAATTTTTCCTGTTCCTTCTCGCGTTCGGAGCTCGGCCGCGGATTGCCGGCTGCCTGCGTGGCGATCCGGCGATACGCACTCCAACGATATATACGTCTCGCAGTACGCGCATTTGTCAAACTGTTCCCCCGGGAATTTTATTCTTCCGGTGCACGCACCGCGTTTATTTTTAATTGACGACCGGTATAATCGCGACGCGAGTTCACGCGCCCCTGCCAGCTTGAATCCGGGTCGTATACATTCTAACGCATAAATAATTCAAGTAATAAAGTGTATTCGGTTTCCCTGTTCGTTGGATACGTTCTATTTATCAGTTAAGTGATCGCAATAATTGAACCGTGATTATGTATCTTAA
>NW_017131502.1:0-506 GCF_001652005.2 Ceratina calcarata | reverse complement strand
CTATTAGGTTCGATTTCGTGCAATTTTTAAATTGACTATAATGCGATACTGGAAATCTTAATTAAACACAATTATTAATTTTTGAGCGAACAATGAAAATATGTAGAAGAAATATTCCAAGAAATAAATACTGAATATCAAAGTTTTATGAAACAAGAAGTTTCGCATTCGTTTTTAAAAAACGTGTATTCAATCATCTCGTTCATTTTCATCAACCAGTTTCAACTATATTTCAATTCGTCTTCGAAATTGCATATTCTGTCTACTTCGAGTTGTGCTGAGGGGAAGCGAGATATATGACTCCTCTGTACCTGAATTCATTCGAGATTTGATGTTAATATCTACATAAAAAGAATTGACAGCGTGTTACCGACGTGAACTTGAGTGTATGGACAGGAATTGCGACTTCTAAAGGCGAGCGTCTCAACGTAGTCGGTTTGGACACCCCTGTGTAGGCTCCGTGCACGACGGTTCGAATTTGGGATCGTCGGGGCCGTGTTCCTCGT
>NW_017131501.1:0-506 GCF_001652005.2 Ceratina calcarata | reverse complement strand
TGTATATATGTAATATTTTTTACTGTGTGACTATTTTATTTTTCGATACATTCCTCAGTTTTAGTATTTCGTAAAAGTTTCTACGAAACGTATGTTGTTTCTGTTTCTCTTTGTTCGTTGCTCTCTCTCCCCCCCCTTTCCCTTCTACCTTATCGACGCCCTATAGCCAACCCCCGAGGATATTCATGTTCAGCGTTTCCTTTCTACAAATTTTCTGCTACGTTTCTCGCTCGTTTCTTGTTATCGGAACTCGCCGTAAAAGGATGCGAGCATTGAAAAGGCATTATCCAATTCTGATTTCATAGCAACTCGACGTATAAACATTTTACTATGAAAATAGTCACACAGAATGTAAGGCGATCATAAAGATCGAATTTTTCCTAGTCATTTGATATTTCTGTACACCAATACCTCGGTTTGCGTCGTTTCGTTTTGCGTTTTTTCAAAGTTGCTATTGTTTATTTATTGTAAAATACATAATACAATCGTTACACACAAACGGTTAT
>NW_017131500.1:0-507 GCF_001652005.2 Ceratina calcarata | reverse complement strand
TCCTTGGACAGTCTAGTGTTGAATAAATAAATCTCAATTTTTCATTTAAAAATCCCAAATTTCATTTAATAATTCATGGGACACAATGTACTCAGTAAGTACTAAGATGGAATAAAGAAATTCTGTTATGACCCGTAATGATCATAATTACAAGATTCCACAAATTTTACAAAGCATGTACGATTTTAAGTGAAGAAAATCGTATTTCCTGTCCCGGAGATCTCGCAGTTTAATTAGATATCGAGGAATTTATTAACGCGATTAGATATGTGATAATATGCTCNAGAAATTCTGTTATGACCCGTAATGATCATAATTACAAGATTCCACAAATTTTACAAAGCATGTACGATTTTAAGTGAAGAAAATCGTATTTCCTGTCCCGGAGGTCTCGCAGTTTAATTAGGTATCGAGGAATTGATTAACGCGATTAGATATCTGATAATATGCTGAACGGAATTATGATAATATACATGATAAACACGATTCAGAGAATTTTGTCGACGA
>NW_017131499.1:0-506 GCF_001652005.2 Ceratina calcarata | reverse complement strand
GATAAACATATATTCTACAATTCTGTTTAATCTACATTATTCTTATCGTAAAAAGTAAAAGATTCGAATCCTTGTAACTTCTTATGTTCAGATTAGATAATATTCAAAGTAAAACAGTATAATATCAAAGTTCCAAAAAGAACTCGTCAGCCTCGAGTGTCAATTATTTTATTATGACGATCACTTCCTAACTGTTTTACAATTTCGGAGTTCGGAGTCACGTTATCTTATTAATAAAAATAAGGAATCGTATGAACCTGGAATTTACGATCCGGGGAGGAGGGTAGCTTCTCTTCGTAGGGCTCGCCGAGTTTGAAGGTCGCGGAGCTGGTCCTTCCGTCGGAGTTGACGGTGAGGGACCATTGGTCGCCGTTGTTTTGCACCTCGATCAAGGGTTTCGATTGCAGGAACACAGACGCTAGCTCTCCTTGTCCGAGGGCCTTCATGAACTCATCGAAGTTCTCGTGCGAAACGTATTGGTATTTGCCGACGATCTGCACCATCTT
>NW_017131498.1:0-506 GCF_001652005.2 Ceratina calcarata | reverse complement strand
GTTTGGAAAACAAACTCTGTTTATACCAACCAAACTTTTCCCTTAGTATTGGAAATTTTCTGAAACCTAATAGATCGTTTCGAAGTTTGAATATTCCATCATGTTTCGGCGCATCGCGGCGTACTATCCATTCATTATACTTCAATAAAACCGGGTGATTGCATTAACCTAACAGCGAGATGGGCATTGCGCGATCCTTTAATTTCAATCTTCGCTGCTTAAGGAACAAACTGTGGAATTAATCACGCTCAACAGCTGTTCCCTCAATCATACGCTTTCCCCACTTTTCTTCGTAAACAGTGGCGTCTATTACGTTAATACATGCAAAATATCTTGTTCATCAGGCTTCAATATTCCATTCGAGTATCATCCATCATGTTTCCTCTCATCATACACTATTACGAATCAAAACAGTTTGCTCAACGAGATATTTTAACATCTGACACAATGGAATGCTTTAACACTAGAAAGACTGAAACTTAGTATATACCTATATTGCCCAAAAG
>NW_017131497.1:133755-136507 GCF_001652005.2 Ceratina calcarata | reverse complement strand
AACGCAGGTATTAGCAACACTGTGATTTCGCATTTAGGGGATGGAATAAAATCCGACTGCAGCACGCGGCGAGGGAATCCAACGGGCCATTGAAATTACAGTGTTGATACTCCGTTGATAATACCGAACGCGGGCCGCCAGTCCGGAGTCCGGGCTGGTCGCTGGACCGATAACAAATTAATTATAGGTGGTACGGGGCGGGAACACGTATTTAGTCTATAGACATCCCTGATCGAGGTAATTACAGGCGAAATTCGGGGCTGGGGCTGCATAAGCATGTAACACGAATGTAATAACCAAGGAGACAATACGGACGGCGGCTCCTCTGCCTCGTCGCAGGGAGGACAATCGCGTAATTGTAGCACATTGATCCGTTCAGAAGATGACCCCGACTGTAGCTGGTACAGTGCTCCCCAAAAGTATCACGACGATCGTAATAAAAAAAAAATTACACAAACCTTCAGAGAATGTTATCATATTCCCGGTGTTCAATTAATCGATATTCAGTCTCGTTTCCGATAACACATTTGTCTGCTGATATACTCGACAATCTGTTTATCGAAGGATTTGCCAAAATCGAATGAATTCGTAAATGACTGTTCGATATCGCGTCATAATATATTCAGTGCTTTAAAATAAACGATACTTAGTCACGTTTTCAATAACGTTACGAGCATATTTATGAGCCAATACAGTCTGTTCATAAAATGATTCATCAAAATGTTCAAAGTTTATGAGTGAACATTTAATATCACGTCGTGATATGTTCAATGTTCTGAAATAATTAATATTTAGTCTCGTTTCCAATAACGTTACGAGCATATTTATCAGTCAATACTCTTGAGGATCTGTTTATCAAAGAATTTATCAAAATCAAATGAAATCATGATTGATTATCCAATACCGAATTTTTAATCAATCGATATTTATTCTTGTTACTTAGTTACGAACGTATTTATAAGAGAATAATCGAAAATCTGTTAATAAAATGATTCCTAAAAATATTCAAATTTTATGAATAATTATTTAATAAATAAGTGAATATTTAAAAATAAATTTAATTCACGATGTAATCAATGTTTTGAAATAATTAATAATTATTCTCGTTTTCAATAACGTTCCGAGTACATTTATAAGACGATGCACCATTAAATCTGATCATAAAATGATTTTCCAAAATGAATAAATTAACGAATACTCAATTTCTTATTTTATTCACCGTCACTGATTGGACGTGACTCACCCCTTGGAGTACTTTCAGACAGTACTGTACGGGGTATTGGAGGTTCACCGAGACAGACGATTGATTGCTTGCGATCAGATTATGGCAATTAATGGGTGAACTGGTATGGACCAGGCCGCTTGTAAATTAGTTCCGGTTCCGGGTAGAAACTCCCGGAATTCAACTTATCACCGCAGATACGTGGACGAGGATTGCGATGTATCGAGATCTCCATCTGCCTTCATAATCCATACCCTGCACCCCCTATCCCCCCTTCTCGCCCTCATTCCTTATGCGTTCGATTTCAACGAATTTCTATCCTACGTACGTTTCGCGAGAAACGTCGGTGCAAATATTCCAACCAAGCTGATTCCTCGACGCTGACGGAATATACGACTACGGCAACGGAATTCTACTCTACTCCTGGCACATTATACGTAAACTTATATCGCGAGAAAAATATCGAATTCGAAGGGATTCAAAAAATCATTTCAAATCGGATCTTCGTCTTACGAATTTTATCCACTTTTTAATTCGCGACGCAAAGAAAGTTCACAGTTTAAATAGTGGAAAATCGAAGATCTGTAGCTGGGATGGGGAATCATATTTTCTCTGCATCCTNCCTAATCTATATAAATCTTCTCCTAAATGTTTAAATATCCGACAAGGGTTTCAACCCTTGTACCTTTTACAACGATTCTACCAATTTTGATAAAGTAATGGATTAAGTGGTCAAGTCTACTCACAACGTCGATGAGCTGGGAGAGGCGCAGTCCCATTTTGACAGTGAGGCGATCGCTGTTGTTGCCAACAGGGCGAATGAGGCGGTTGTAGTTCGACAGCAGGTCGTCGTATAGACGCTTCGCTTCCGGATTGGCCGAGGCACCCGGAAACGGGGCAACAAGACAGGAAATGATCGTCGCCATCGCCAGCAATCCGCCCAATCTAGACCACCATCGCCACCAGCCTTGCCCACCGCCGCTCGACCAAGCATCCCTGAGCATCGTACGCCTTGTCCACCCCTGAAACACGAACAATCATACATATTTTTAGATACATAGAAAATGAATGATATAATCCTGGCGGGTTTTTTCATCCCACGTTTCCAGGCGACAATAACTGCCATCATTTTCACGTGACTGTCGCGCGAATCAGTGAATCTAGTATTATGACACTGTGACGGTCTCATGACTGTTATTGTCGTCGCAATTCACCGGCATGTGAAAACTGCATTTTACGTCAGATGAAACAATCGCGATGTGTAATATATTTCAGATGCTCCGCATATTTTTCCATTTTACATGCATCCCCATTTGTCGTGTTATCAGATCTTGTAACGCTTTGATGTGAACTTTTTATGCATTATATATGACAAAACGATTGTAATATACTTCAGAGACAGTATAAAAAAGAATAGTAGGTTTACTCTGTAAACAGTGTATTAATAATTGAGTCTTGCATATGACAAAAGCTAGAAAAATTAAAATTTCTTTTTTTCTCAAAATTTCGAAAAATGCTTCAAGTAAAAGT
>NW_017131497.1:132147-132889 GCF_001652005.2 Ceratina calcarata | reverse complement strand
TTTTCTTCTATCTCGAATACTTCAGGAGTAATGAATTAATTATTTCATTCATTGCCAATTATTCCCTAACGAGTGCAATTAAAAGGAAATTGCATAGAACCTTATTTGTATTTGAGAGATAAAGCTATCAATAATAATTTAATCTATTTACTCCACGATCTTGTAACATACAAGATCATAGGGAATCTGTTGATCATGAGATGATAGGAGGCTACTGTTCTTTCCTGAACCTTGCTTCAGACACTTGTGCACATTTTTGCACGTCAGGTGCACCCTTTTTTTTTTCAAGCTATCAGATCTTGTACCGCTTTGACGTGAACTTTTCAAGCGAATGACTATAGTACTAGTGGTACAGGTAAGTTAGTTGGCAGACGAAGTCATTTATGTACTAGCTGGTGGATGGGGAGCGTAACCGGCCATAAAGGAGGGCTTGAACGGCATTGTTGTGTCGCTGAAAGGGAAGGAGGGAGAGGGGAACCTCTTGAGGAACTTTTATCGCTACGTTGCTGACCTACCTGCGGCCATTATCAGTGTACCTATACGCCCGAGGGAAAGCTACTTGCCACATTAGCCCGGGGATTTACGCTTCTCGCGGCGTTCCCTCATTGATTCTGAATATAAACGAACCTAATTCCGCAACGCGTACGTTCCCAGTTTATTACCTCACGCTTCTCGTTAATCGACACGTCGACCTGCCTCAATTCTTAAAAAACTGATCCACGGATCGGTCATTCATTAATAG
>NW_017131497.1:129236-131296 GCF_001652005.2 Ceratina calcarata | reverse complement strand
AATTTATATTTATTACGACCCAACGAATTTTACTCTGCTTTTTCATTTACATAATCGTATCTCGTTTTATTCGCGATAATTCATGTAACAATCATAAGTTGTTTTATACTTGTAATTAATCGGCGTGTCACGCAAAATTAAACATTTATTTATTTCACGCTGGAAGAAATATTAATGATGTTCACTTTTATGCAGATAATACAGTTATAATATGAGGTGGAAATCGTATGGAAAAATCGTTTTACTTTTCGTATTTACAATTTTATAGGCCACGGTATCGATCGGTCTCGCGGAGTGTAAGCTCGCTGGAAAAGGGTTAAGAATTTTTGCATCGCAAGCTATACAGGTTAAAAGCAAGTGACTATAAAAAAAAATTGCCTGAACAAGAAAATACGCGCAGTAGTCTATAATTATAAAAAATCAGTGCGGCAACCCTTATCAGACTTTATATACTTCCCCCGTTAAATATTTATATAAAGCATTTTATTCTGATAATTTCTATTGGATTTTATCAAATGTTTAATTAAATCTTTACTCTCCGTCTGTAAATTCCACGTTCATTCATCTGCGTTATCCGTGGGAAAACGTGAGAAATGAATTTTCATTTGAACCACTTGGATTCAAAGCTCTTTTTTTTTCGAGAAATCGGTGGTGATTAACTACAGGTAAATCCAGACCTCTGTTTATGATAGCACGGCGTTTGCAAATTTACAAAATCGGACGTCGCGTTTAATCATAGAGCCATCCAGGGGCTCGCAAGGTATATTGACGGTGTGCGACGCTAAACACGCCCGGTGACATTAAGCATCAGCGTTTCCGGCTGTTTGGATAATGCGTCGAAATGCGCTGATTTATTGATTTTCCCGTAGTCATTTGCATTTTCCGCGGACCGACCGAGCGACAATAATTACGACGCGATCCGACCAGAGGACGAAACGAGACCACCGAACGCTGCGCGTCACTGATAAAACCTGCGCCGATCTAGATCGTCGGTCTAAAATATCTTAAAAATAATTCCCTACCCACGGATCGTGAAACGATTCGAAATCCGAGGAAGGAAGATTGATCGAAAATTCGAAACGATGATTAATCGTCGGAGTCTATCAGCGATTTCAAACAATTTTCAATACTTTTGATTTATGCCGTGGCTATTTTAAAAGGAAGCATACGAACAAGCATAGGAAGCTGGAAAAGCAAGTTAAGGAAGCTGAGAAAAGAAGCAAACGAAAAGATAAAGTTCAGGAAGAGATCTATGGAAGCGAGTTAAGGAAGCAGAATCTGAAGAAGCGAGCTAAGGAACGTGCAGTTTAGACGGAACCGTGAAAAGAAGTTTTATTGACGTCGACCGCTTGATGGACCGTTTCCCGGTATTAAAAAATGAAAAATAGCCAAGGGCCAATAAGTCTCACGGGACTCTTTATCTGCGCTGAGTCGCGAGATAAGACGATCCCACCCGGCGGTCATTATCAGCCCTCTTTCCCACCCGACCCTACCTACGGTTAGAGTTAATTACACGAGAATCCAGTGCGCCCCTGGTCTTTCCTCGAATCCCTTTCGTTGCACTTTTCCCTTATTTTTTCTCACGGTCTCCGTGACGGGTCCCAGCTTCATCGTTCCCTGTCAATCTCCTGGGAGGACCAATATCTTGATACTATATACTTAAGGGAATTTAGTGGGGCTTCGTTGTCATTGCTAGACACGTTCCGAGTGATTTATGCTCCGCGAGAGGGACAGAAAACAATTTACCCTTTGCTACAAGCTTCTTAACCACTTATTATAGTCTTGACACTCGAGGTCTTTGATATTTTATCACCACAGGATTTTATAATGATAATCATTTATTTCAGATTTGCTATTGTTGCTGGTTTTACTTATTAATAAGATAAATAATTACAGAGCTTCCAATTAATATTAACCCTTTGTACTCGAGCGAACTAATTGCAAACTGTAATATTTAACAGATTTTGTTGTATTCAATAAAAATGAAAAAATTGGTAAAATTTTATTATTTGTATACGTTCTTTTGGGTATAAAATGATTTGAAGTACCCCTAAAGTTCT
>NW_017131497.1:125902-126879 GCF_001652005.2 Ceratina calcarata | reverse complement strand
ATTTTAAAGTATACCTTTTATTGAAAGGGTCGATAATCAAACTCTGCTACTAGATAAAAATAAACGAAGCCCGTATTCTGAGATTGCATAATTTCTGGGGCGTACGCGGAAGCAGTTAATTCTCCTGATCGATTTAAAAGTTCGTCGCATTCCTCCGTGAAATCGGCCACGGAAAAGGGAAATAAAACTCACCGGACCGATACACGCCCCGGAAACTCTCGGCTCGCTCTCGCAGCAAAGCTCGAAAATGCAACTTGGTCACGCCACAGACTGGTCGCCCGGCTCTCATACGCTGTCCGCCGTTCCGTAAACGTAACAAGAAAAATAGCCGGACGCTCGATACGATCTCGTATAATCAGTGGAATAATAAAACCCGTTGCAACTAGAACGTATCGCAATCATTCGACTCCGGATTTCATATGAACATAACAACTGAGGACAATATGCAAATTTCCGGAATATCGAAAACCAAGTCCACAGTATTTAAAAAGCTTTTTTTCTCTACTATTTAATGAACTTGCATTCGTGCGAAGTTGGAGGCAGTGCATTAATCATTGTTAATCGAGTAGAATTTATTTAGTAATTACATTTCGATTGCTTTCAGATTTAGAAACGCGGATTGACGAAACTTTCACATTCGGTTTTCAGAAATATTGAGATTTCTTTTTTTTTAAAAAAAAGGAATTACGGAATCGGATTCCATCGATTATACATACACTGTATATATCGAAGGCGTATTTTCGATTCGTACCACGTGGCGCGGAAGATCGAGCCTGGAACGTAATAACGCGAATATTTCATATCGAAACCTGTGAAAAATTTTGCGGTTCGATAAAGTGTTATTGGGGAAATATTTCAATGTAAAACTGAGAGAGTAATATAGAATGCGGAATAAAATGACTTGATATAAAATAAATAATCTGTTATTAAATTATACGATTGTTTAACAAGAAATCGTGTCCTTTTCCTATTATTTA
>NW_017131497.1:123388-124702 GCF_001652005.2 Ceratina calcarata | reverse complement strand
AGGCATTACATTGTTAATGTCACTACGTAGAATTTATGGTCGTTTCATGGCTCTACCGATTATCATTTATTTCTATATCTCCACTTATTATAAAATCTAAACCGTGTAACATTAGAATTAAATGATCTGCTAATAACGAAGTAACTGATTTACCCACGAAATAAAAACAGCATTAGCCATCGTCGACAAAACGGTAAACGGAAACAGCGTAAAGGGTGCAGTCTGCAATCGCGTCCGGCTTATTAGATTCGAGAAGAAAGTTCGCGCGCGTTTGCTGGAAACGAGAGGTGCTCGGTTCGCCAGTATGAATACACATCGTCATCGCCGGATGTCCCGATGCAGCTCAACCGTGGCAACTGGGCTAATCGAATCTCTGCGGCACGTACAGCCGCTAACTAAGCTTTTATACACACGTTCGGCCGGCGCATTAATTGGACTGACTCTGTATTTCGTTAGGTCCGGTCTGCCTATTAGCCGTGAAAAGACGGCAAGAAAAATAAACATCCAGCTGGGCCTTAACAACGGTGTAAATCGAATCACCCGCCGACCTCCTTTCTCTTCCTCTTTTTTTTTTTTTTTTTTTTCAACAGCCTCAGAGAATCTCGAACGGTGTTGTTTCAACCGGGGAAAAACTTCTTTGGCGAGCGTTTTAATTAATAACACTTCACATACGTTTGTACACACCCGGTGGAGTGTGCTCTCGAAGGTCTCCATTGAACTTTTGAATGGACGATCGCGTCGCGTCGATTGCGACAATTAGCGGGAGAGCGTGAAGAGGTAAGCACGAGAGGCGACCGCCCAAAGGCAAACGAACTTCCCTCCTGACCATGGAACATCGACTACCCCCGGTCGAGCTAATTAAAACGACACGGATCCACGCAGAGGAAAAACAAAAAGGAGGACGGGACTCTTCTCTCTCTCCTCTGCAGTGGATATAAGCGGCAAGCGACAATAAAATCAACGTCTGCCGGTCGGTTTCCCCGACGCGACGTTTTTACAAAGGCCGTGTACCTACACTTTTTTAACCGACGAGACGCGGCTTAATTTAGAGCACCGGCTAGATTTACGGGGGCGGATCTCCTCCGAGCTTTGCTCTGGTTATGGATCGTGTACCGCTTGACGCATGACAACCCGGCAGGATTCGAGATTGCGAGGACGCTCCGGTACAGTGGCTCGCAAAAGTATCAATCGATATCGAAACCATGTAAATGATAATTCTATAAATATTCTGATATTACGATTATTAACCCTTTGACTACTGTTGGCGCCTATTGGCGTCCGAAACACATTGGCTTTCCGGTACTGTAGGCGCCA
>NW_017131497.1:120190-121439 GCF_001652005.2 Ceratina calcarata | reverse complement strand
ATGTAATAGATTTCAGTATTTTGAATAGTTTAATATACTTCCTGAGAAATGCATGTCTAACGAAAAATTTCGCCGTACCCAGTGGACGTCTCGAATGAATTCGTACCGTACCGTACGGCCAGTGCGTGCCAAAGTCTGCCGTAGTCAAAGGGTTAATACACTACTTTTGGAAATGTGTAAATATTGCTTTTCGTTTGGTTTTTATAAGCCTTTTTCCAGATTCCAATAGATAGATCTGCCTAATCTGTGTCCAACTAACGTGTTAGAAATTCTTAGTATGCGCTTTCACTCGACTTAAGAGTTTTCATAGAACTAACTTGATACGAACGATAATAATTGTCGATACTCTGAGATACTTTCGCTCGCAACTGTACAGAGAGTCAATGGTAAAAATCAATTGTCTCCCGCATCCATCTCTTGCAAATCTTCGGGAGTGCACACGGCTTTTCAGATAAATCGGGGGAGGATGAATTGCCATAGCCAGCCGTACGTACATCACATCGGCGGTGTGTGTGCGAACGCGAGGGGGAAACCGGGGATACGTCCCGTTCACGATCGATGATACTTCTGTCCCATCGATAGGAGCGACGAAAGTGCCTTTGGATTTCAGCTCGAAATTACGCAGCGGGAAAAATATGACCGGGTCTCTGGCAGCGTCGCGAATTAATCGACGAGCCAAGAGGAACGTCCGACCGGGTGTACTCGATCGAATTCGTCACGCGTTACGATTTCTCTGCGAACTTTTCTCGGTACACGACCATCACAGTTACGAATTCCTGGTATAAATATTAGATAGATAGACCGGACTTCGGTAAAAAATTATATTGAAGTCGAAATTTAAAAAAAAAAGTATGGAGAATGAACGTATGATGCATATTTGCATCATTATTGACAATAGCGAGTAATGCAGTTTTATGGCTACTCGGCCAGGGAAAACTGTTCGATAAATCGTGGAAATATAGAAATGATGAAGATTTAGGATTGGGAATTCGCAATTAACAGAACAACGGGTATAGCGCGTGACCCTAAATTATGACATCAACATATTTCCCGAACTCCGATAAATGCAAATTTTAAGTTCGGTGTATCATAAGGCATTGCAAGTTACGAAATTTACCAACTTTTGATATTTCCTATGATTTTTCTACGAACGTGTATGTACCAAGACTGCGTGAAGACGATAAGGGTGTACAGGCTATATACTTAAAAAGCTACCTATATAATTTTAAATAAATTCAGGGATTTTTTG
>NW_017131497.1:115256-117985 GCF_001652005.2 Ceratina calcarata | reverse complement strand
GCATAAAATCTTTTTTATACAGGACGTCAATACGTACAACTTTCATTTGAAGCATTTTTTGATATTTTGAGAAAAACAAACTTTATTGTTTAGAAATCAATTGAACGTTAATAATTAAACTCTTTTCATTTAAAATCGTAGTTCATCCGACGTCTGATTTCTTTTTAATCATAGTAAATCCATTTTTCTAAGGTACATAAACTTTTAGGATTGACTGTATAACCAACATATCTTTAACCATTGTCCAAGCGTACGCGATATGAAAACGTGACTTTACAATGTGTCAAATTTCAAGAGAGTCGAGGAATCGAAATAAAACTAAAACGAAAATTGTGGTATCAGTTTAAAAGATGTGCTTCAGGTAAACATTTGTTCGACAGTTTAAATACTGGAATATCCATTCAACTTTTGATACGTCAAATCGTTTTATAAATTACACAAGGCAATTGTTATTCCAGTGCATTCATTGTTCTTCTAATTGTACAGAATCCGCAATTTACTGATCAATATTTTTATATCGCCTGATAAAATTCGTTTACCTGCAAATAAATTCCACTATTTATGAAAGCATTTAAAGTTATTTTACAAATGCGATCAATTGGTATTTAGAAACATTAAAGGGGATCATGTACTCTGTACATGTTCGATTCGGCATAAAAATTGACGATCTATAAACAAATTTAATTTCTCGTTTCGACGGTGACGCTTCGTTCCATGCTAATAACACCGGTCGGAACGAGTGGGACGCGAGAAGCTGGCACGATTTTCCAGGAGCTCGGTCGCTCGCATTTTCGCTGTTCCTAATGACCGACACTTTTTACGGTCTCAAAACCCGCGCGAACCCTACTCGTAAAAAGGGGCCTCGGTGTCGCGAGTTCTTGCATAAATCGTCGCGAGCGAACGCTCGCCAAACGCGGATTAATTCTCGGCCATTTGAGGAGAGAAAAACTGTGCTCGGAAGCTGACAAAGCGCGGGGGGGTCCGTCTGGTCTCCATGGAAATTTCGATTCCGCGGAGGACAATGACCGTCCGGCCAGGAACGACGACCTCCGTACCATTTATGGGGGGACTATAATTATTCAGATGGTACCTACGTTTTACTAGACGAAGAAACGAGCCGCCTGCTCGGATCTAAACGAGAAATTAACTGTCCGTGTAACGACGACGAGTGCAAACATTCAAATCAGAGCAGTTTTATTTTCCATCCTCGCACGTACGGAGATGAACATCTCTTTGGCCCGTTAGATATTTATGTACCCGGGAGGACTGTGTATGCCATTTTTCCGGCGCTCGATCCGAAGAAAGTTGGACGGGTGAAAAGCAGGTGGGAAAACGGCATACGCCGGTCGAGTGTGTGCGCAGGATAATTCAATAATAGCGGTAGCGGTGACAGAATGGCCGAAGGGATGAGCGGACGAACGGCATTCAGATGCAAACCAGAGAGAATGCCCGAACGAAGAACACACAATGGGAAGCGATCCGGTTGATCTACGAGAACCCGCGACGCGACGACCATCTCAATCCATATGGATAAACTAATTCAAGACGCGGCGGCGGCGGCGGCTTTATACAACCGGTGCATCGGCATCACAATACGAAAGGCTTCGCCGAGGGGACGTCGATTCAATGGAAAACGTCGCGTCAACGTAGTACGTACGTACGCCTCGCCCGGCCGAACGAGAAACCGGGTTCTCTACTTTCGAGGACGTACTTGCGCTCTGAAACAACCTCGACGACGCTACACGTCGCCAGGCCTTCGACCCTTTCACTCGAACCAGTCATCAATTTTCACGTCAATACGTTTTATCAAATCTTTCTTAACACTAGAAAGACTGAAACTTAGTATATACATATATTGCCCAAAAGCAGTAAAAAATGACTGCATTGTGAAAGAATAATGTGTAAAGAAATTTGTCTAAAATTAATTTTTAATATTTTTTATATTATTTACAGTCATATAACAAGTTATTAGTAAATGTTAACAATAAAAAAAATTTACTTCACTTGGGAAAGAATAATTTATGCATTATTATTTGTACATTTGCCCAAAAGCAGTCAAAATTATTTCCTTGGGCAATCTAATGTTAATATTCTTCGTGCATTTGATTATTTTAATATTTCTAATAAATCCGTGAAACTGTATTTGTTTCAACTGGCTGACGGTAAGAAACGTGAAATACGCGGGATTTGGCAACGTTTCTGCGAGAGGAAATTGTGAAAAATTCCGCGAGATTCGAGAGTTGAAGGCCGCTGCGAATGACTCGAGGCGATGGGTATCAAAATTCGGTGGAACCCGGGCCGGGGTCGGGGCGGACTGCGCGGCAACGGGCTGTGCGAAACGGTCCTTTTACTCGTGTTTATACGCGGCGCCACTGAAATATCGGCTTTGCAACTGACGCGCAGCATATCCGGGGGAAAGATATTTCAACGGCTCTCAGCGTCTGCTCGCATACACGAGGAGCATGGTGCATCGTCGAACGCGCTCGAATACGCTTCCAGGGCATTTCCATCCTCGTTAAGTGTACGTCGGAAGCGACTGTGTGTGCGCGCGTATTTTCTCTTGTACACACAGCTCTACCACCCCCCCCCCTGGTTCCTTGCGGTAAGAAAAGGAAAATCGTTTTTCGACTCGTTTATCAAAGAGCCCGACCCCTTAGGGCAAGTTTTCGTACACGCGGTTCAGTGGAACTACTACACAACGAAACATTTTGCTTTCGATCCAAGAAATT
>NW_017131497.1:113813-114326 GCF_001652005.2 Ceratina calcarata | reverse complement strand
TTAGCACGTAGCTATTTATTATTAGCATTATTCTTCCGACGTCTGATTTCTTTCTAATTATAGGAAATCCTTTTTTCTAAGGTACATAAACTTTTGGGATTAACTCTATAGCCAATACATCCTTAAAATCCCTTATTGAGATAAAATTTTAGAATACAAACAAACGACTGACGTTGGTGTTTCGAGTCAGAAGAGTCAATCGAACTTCGTCGCGTATGCAAATTAGGCACTGGACTAAAACTGATTAATTATAATCTTTATCCTGAAATCCCGTATAGACGCAGTGCGTCCCGGTTGGAAAACCGTGGAACGAGTTTCGCGGATAGAAATGAACGCGACGGTTCCGACGGCGGCGCATCGTAGACGGTGGCGAGTTTTCCTAATGAATTTTCCGGAGCAGCGAATCCTTGGAATAACGGCTGGGCTGTCATTTCATGCCGCGGGTCCATCGCCTCATTAACCCAATTAAGCAGCGAAGCTTAATGACACGCGACTTCGGTTTTTTTTTTTTTT
>NW_017131497.1:110813-113576 GCF_001652005.2 Ceratina calcarata | reverse complement strand
AAGTTTATTTAATTGTTATATATACAAGAGAACTACTTATGTATTGATGATATAATGAAATATTGTGTGATAATATATCGATTTTTAGTCAAAATATCAGATGACCTGAACGACAAGTCAGGCAAAAATGGCTTGGCACGGAACGTGTTAAAAATATTAGATTGGCAACTAAATGATTGCAAATTTTAAATAAAAAGTCTATCGACAAATTCCACGATTATTTAATTGCCAATCGAATATTATGGCTCATGAACAATTAGTGCAGCGATGCAATAATTATCCTTCGTGACAAGCGCAATTAGAATTTCCCTAATCGCTGATTGTTGATCGAGTTAATCGGAAGTTAGGAGAAGCGTAGCCGAGGTCATTAGAAGATGACGCGAGAACGAGAGGAAACGTGGGAATAATTCTTGAAGACGATCGTTTTGCAGACAGATCGCAGCAACAATTAACAACTATGCCGTTTCTACGGTTGATTGGCCGCTGGATTCTGGCCGATCGATAGCCGCCGGCTGGCTGGCTGGCTCTGCTCGTGTTTTACTTCTTTTCCCCATACCGGCGGACGAGCCTTAATGCGAGCTCAACCTATCGATAAATCCACGACAGCTACCTGTGATCTACTGGGTGTCTATGTTACTGAAGTATTCCCTGCCACAACCTCCTTTCGTTGTCCATTGGGAACAGCCGTTGCCTACACGTTCGCTCCTCTTATTTCGAAACAGCCAAATTTTAACATTTTTTCAGTCAATTGAATTCACTATTAACACTAGAAAGACTGAAACTTAGTATATACCTATATTGCTCAAAAGCAGTAAAAATGACTGCATTGTGAAAGAATAATGTGTAAAGAAATTTGTCTAAAATTAATTTTTAATATTTTTTATATTATTTACAGTCATATAACAAGTTGTTAGTAAATGTTAACAATAAAAAAAATTTACTTCACTTGGGAAAAAAAATAATTTATGCATTATTATTTATACATTTGCCCAAAAGCAGTCAAAATGACTTCCTTGGGCAATCTAGTGTTAATAGGGTAACTCGGGGACGTACAGTAACAGTATATATTAAAGTTACAACCAAAATGTGCGCAGGTTGCAATTTTGCAACGTCGTAATATGATAATTGCACGGGTAAAAATTACGAGGGAGAACTGTATAAAAAACCCCGTTTCAGTCTCGCATGGGCTTAAATTACAACGCTGCTGTTCAGCGCTGTAAAACATATTGTTATGCAATTGAGTTATGAATTCTTTTTGCAAGGGAAAAATTACATTACTCATTACGCGAATATAACTCGGGAGTGTGCATCACGTTCGGCAGTAGTTACACGAAACGTAGAAGGTAATCCTTTTCTGCGGTGAATTTTTTGAAGGCAGTGTTCTTTACCGTCAACGTCTTTTTAATAGTAATCGAAGAGAGTGAAATTTTTTTCTTTTTACAATTTTATGGCAAGGTGTCGAACAGCGCGCGCCCGGCACGCTGTGTACGACAAAATCCAAATTCAGTCGTTCGCATCTAGTAAGTGCATTTCTGGATGGTGTCCCTTGTCATCAGTTCGAGTGTGCTGTACGTGGAGAGTTTCTAAGGATGACAAGGAAACGAAAGTCGGGTTCAGTTGAAAAAAACAAACACATTTTCTGTAACGAACTTGTGCACCGGGGAAGAAAATCTTCCAGCGAGCGGTCATTTGGCTTTGCCTTGCGTTACTAAACAGAACGATGCGTGTCCTAACGAACACGGAATATTCTAATATGTTCGTTATTTACGCGTAAGTGAGTTATAATCCAAGAGCGGCATTGGAATTGTTCCGCGAAGGGTATTCCGATTGGAACTAACAATTAAAATAAAAACGTGTATGCAAATTTTCAATTGCAAAGTGCAATGTGACAGTGGATTTGTCAAATGAGAAGTGGCAGTGAATTTGGAAAGTGTAAAAGTGACAATTTTTGTTTTGTGGAAATTTACCAGTGGGAAAGTGACAATGATCGTGATGATAAGGAAAGAATGGTCAAGTGCAGATCACTGACTTACTCCAAGCATCAGCTGCTACGAGCCATGTGTCCTATCTTCGAGTGCCGAAGGTCGACCCATTGACCCATTGACGTTCTTCTACGAGCAGGTGCACCGACCAACGAAAAAATAAGTCCAATTCTAATTCTTTTCACATTTTTCATAATTTTACCTATCCTGTAATTTGTAAAGTTGTTTGTTATTTCATTGAGCATGTTGCGTTTGTTCAGTGAACGTAAGTAACGACTAATCCCTTTCTTTCTTCTGATAAGCAATTTAACCAATTTGTTAGTTCGTTTTTGTATGCAACATTTCTTTAATCCTATGCTCTCGTCACGAGCAGGGATCGCATAATTTTTCCCTCGGCCGGAAAGTGGGGACGACGCGACCATGGTGGGGTCTGGTACTTGATGGGGGTATGTTAGACATGGTCAGCGAAGGCGCATGAGGGGAATAGTAGTGGGGCTCGAAATACGGGCGAAAAAGAGGGGAAGTGAGCCGTGAGGGAAAAATTATGCGCACTCTGGTCACGAGCGCGACATACTGGCGCGGCAACGCACTAAGCGGTTATCGCGCTCCTGCCCGTTTTGTATATTCGCGCTCTAATGGGGGGGATTTTTGTTAATAACTCAATAACCACGCCTCGGACAACTTTTTCGCAAAGGAAAAAGTTGCTTAAAATCACCTCAGCTCCTCCTGATTTTTCGGGCGTAGTATTAGTTCTAGGACACCCTGTATGTATTTTATATAC
>NW_017131497.1:109197-110185 GCF_001652005.2 Ceratina calcarata | reverse complement strand
AGAACTTTAGGGGTACTTCAAATCATTTTATACCCAAAAGAACGTATACAAATAATAAAATTTTACCAATTTTTTCATTTTTATTGAATACAACAAAATCTGTTAAATATTACAGTTTGCAATTAGTTCGCTCGAGTACAAAGGGTTAATATTCTTCGTCTTGCAAATATATACGAAATGTGTAAAAAACTTACGAACCTTTCGTATTAATGGGCCTTACCATTGCGAAATTAAAAAGAAATCGAATTTTTTAAGTAACACCCTTTAAATACTTTAATCGTTATTCAGATTGTTGCTAAAATACAAACAAACGCTATTTCTTTACATAATAACGCGTGTATAAATGCATAAATCAATTGACATAACGTCAAAATAATTTCGCGAATGGATTCAGCGAGCCTGTTAAATGTCGAGCTACCACGTCGTTCGGATTTTTACGCGTCGAGGATTAACCGAGGCTTTATAACAATTCGCGAGCAATACACCGTGAAACGCTCGAGGAAAATAACCGAGCGAATTGCAGCACCGTTAACAAACGCGTCGAGGTTTCGGGGTAATTACACGCCTGAGAGACCCACCAGATGGACTGCGTTCTCAGTCACCACGTTTCAACATGTGTACGTATATTCCATCCACTGTTCCAACTGCTGCCTGAATGCGAAACGAAAACGATCCCGCCACTCGTTTATCTCGTTACATAATTACGAAACGATTGCCAGAGAGAGCTAAGACTTTGTTACACGTTTCGCGAACTCCGAGAACCGTTTCATAACTCTGCGTACGAGAGCAAGTTTTTCACTAGCTACAAACCAAGTTTGTACTTGGGAATTTTGCAGAGGAAAATAACAACACAGTTTTGTTAAAATTAACTAAATACGCTGGTGTACACGGGTTGAAATAAATATGCTAGGAATTTTCTGAAGTAGCTGCTTAAGCAGTGGAATATGAAAGATTAGTCAGAAACAGTAGTACGAGTCAACGATAACAG
>NW_017131497.1:106273-109079 GCF_001652005.2 Ceratina calcarata | reverse complement strand
GCGATAAACGCCTCGGTAAACGACCGAACCAATGGCCTCGAAAAAGCGATACACTAATTTCACCATCGCTGCATAATCAATAAGTACGCTAATTCCCAATGGTAATTTCAGAAAATAGTTCATATCTGCTTGTTGACGTGAGAATGGAGAATCTCATTTAGTCGTACGTTTCAGAAAGGCTTAAAAGTGGTCCCGTTTGAGAAACAGGGACAGATCGCTGATAAATTGATAAGTGTACGGCTGTTCACGCTAGACCGAGGATTCAAGTTTAATCGGACGAAATACAGTGTGAATCGAGGATCGGAGATACGGAGGAGGGCGACGAGCGAGGCTAGCTAAGCGAATCTAATTAATTTCCAATAAATTAAATAACTACAAATCCGCGCGTGTTACACCGTGAACCGAAACTTTCGGATATCTGCACGTGGAAATGATAGATGAGCCTCGCGACTTGATCCGCGGTACGTCTCGTCCCCCACCGGTCGCGCTCGTACAGCCTGAATTCTTTTTTTAGGACGCCGACCGTATCGATTAAACCGGCGAAAATGAATCCAACATTTACTCTATTCCACCGTGAATTCCGCGATAAATTAACGCGTCCCGTCTCTCGCGTTAACGATTAATCCGAATTTAGTCGAAACTGGACCGTGAACATTCTCTCCCCCTGTGCGAGTCGATAAAACTCGACTGCGTTTCAATAGAACCAAATCTATACAAAATTAATTCGATATCAAATTTATATGTGGGTCAAAGGAAACGAGACTCCGTATCCGTCGACCTGATATCAAAACTTTTAATTCAACAAAACACAACAAACAATAATCCAACAAAAACTTTTAAACCTGCAGAAAAAATATATGTTACTCTCGAAGGAAACGCGACGAGCCTCTAATGCAATGAATAATTGTAAGCCGAGGTTCTTCGCTCTATCTCGTTGATCGCATATTGAATTTCGAACCACTCCGCCGCGTGTCTCATTGTGCATCGGTTTCCATTACAAACTGTATTCGCTAGGTAACCCGGGCGTCGACTCTGCGCTCGCAGTTTGTTAAATTACTGCGGTCAACGGTGCATCGACCCTCCCGTTTCTACTATTGCTTTATTTCAACGAGAATCGTTATTATGATGTAGTTAACTACGATTGTTTGTTTAAACTTTTATATATCAGCCACTTTTATGCAGCGAATTAAGAAAAGTCAGTCAGAAACAGTAGTACAAGTCAACGATATCAACGCCTCGTAAAACTTTAGTTTCATTTGCTGACATAGATTTTACAGACTACACAGTGAAGAAATGTCTGCTGTTCAAATAGTTGACCGCGATTATTTGTAACTGTTGGCAAGGATTAAATCGTGCGGGCATGTAGATAATTCGGTCTAAAACTTCTTGCGAGCCTAATGTTTGTTAACAACGCATTAATATTAATTAAAAGATTAACATTAAAACTAAATATTCATGGGGCGGTGCTAATCCGTTTACTTTGTAAATGAAGCATACTCCGGTGAAAGTAATGATTTCCTCGATTACGATGCAAATTAATGGCCTCCCGGGGAAATCCTTCGCGCGAGTATTTTGCAATGTTTCCTGGTGCATCGCGGAAAATAATAACTAACAGGATTTTAATTAACATCACGGATCGCACTCCCCTCATACCCGTCCACTTTCCCTCTAACAAGATGAATGAAACTATAACTGATTAAAATAAAACTCACTCATGATTAACGTTGTATTAGCCACAAGATCTCTGCCAAAAGTTTACGACGTGATAAAAAGCTGTGTTTAATATTTGAAGTAATGAACTTTTACAAAAAATGATAATTACAGAGGAGATTCATAAAATTGNTCAGATTTCAACATTTCTCAGATATCCTACGTCATTCAACAATAAAGTATGTCTAGTTTAAGAGCGTCTCTGCCTTTTTTCATTTCAGACTCCCTAACTGTATAATGTCAGCAGTTGAGACACTTTTTTTTCGCCTTTAGTTATTTTTGTACGCAAAATTATTTTCCACAGTTCATTTATAGGCAAATACATTCATAAAGTTTAAAAAAAATTTTGCAAAATGACTTAAATTTTAGACAATCACACTGGTAAGACCCCTTAAAGTACAGTAGAGAAGAGGGTATTGAACAGACACGATACTCTTGGAACGCGTGATAGAGGCGGATAAACAAACCCATGAACCATTAACCCATATTTACTCGTTAATAAGTATACAGATGCTGTGTACCGGCGAGAGCGGGCGTGGGTGTGTAACGAGAGCCGTGTTCCCTCTTCGTCTTCGTGTCAATTTACCCCCAGCTACGAAAAGTGAGGTGGAGAGAACAAGGGGGTGGAACGGTATAATATACACGCTGGCTGGGGCAAAATGCACGAGGAGCGTGCGGCAGTTACGTGCACCTCTGTTCCACTTGCAGCGATAGAAATTATGCAAAGCGGGGCTGCTGCACGGGACAAGAGAACAGGGCGGTGGCGCCGCGCCGGGCGGCCGCCGGGGGGGTGGCGGGGGCGGTGCCTTGAAAACAGGTGAAGAAAAAAGAAGGAAAACCTGGGAGAAACAGAGAAACCAGAGGGAGATTCTACAGATCCGTTCAAAATAAAATCGCCGGGACGATCGATATTTTTACGCCGTTCTAATAAATAAAATGAATTAATCGACAACGAGGGCTGATTTAAAATTACTTAATACATAATCCCTAATTCGTTTGACGAACGATTAATTATACACATCTCGTGTCTCGCGAATTTTTCGTACAGTACAGCTAGTAACAACGAAACTGAGCCAACTATGTGCAAGTGTTAGTC
>NW_017131497.1:103045-105046 GCF_001652005.2 Ceratina calcarata | reverse complement strand
ACTTATTACTCGTTTTGAATTTTGTCCCTCTAGGGGAAACTAACACACGCACGTAGCTGGCTCAATTTCGTTGTTACTAGTTGTACGAGCCTGCTCGATATTCAGTATTACGAGACTTTTTTAAACGAGTAAACTTCACACGATCGAGAGCATCTGTGAGAATGTTACTTCATTACTATCTTTGGTCACGACGTCTAGACAGCTCGCTCGTCGCCGGGCTCATTAAGAGGATCAGAGGAAGGGTGTCTACCGCTCTATTTTCAGACATCGAAGGTCAAGCATCATCATTTTTAAGTAGCCGGTTTATTAATCTCTTCTGCACCGTTGCAACGGGAACCACTGATCAACGCTTTCGTTGTTTCGTCTCGCCTCGAAATAATTTAAACGGTGTCTATATCTGACCGAAACCTTTCTCTTGAAACGTTGCCTCAACCGTATTATCTCTCATCGATTTATTGTTAATCGTGAATTTCATTCGATGCCCTGAATTAAACTGTCAAATCTCGTATTCGTGATAAAAGAAAGTTTACAACTGTCCAAGGGTGTGTGAGAAGAGACCAGGTGCGACTGGCCGGACAGTAAAGTGAAGCAATGAATCGTCAAGCTGGCTCGAATTAATCGTCCAATAAAAATCTCGTCTAGCGTTGTCCCATCATCCATCTCAGCTGCTTATTGTATCGTTCCCCACGAGTCGACAGCTCTGAAATGGAATCCTCGCCGTGTAGGAAGTTTGCCTCGTCCGTTTCGTCCCCCTTTTTCCACGTGCTGCTGACAGCGAAACGATTCGTACAATCATCTTACGTCGAATAGAATCCAAGTATGTCCGGCTCGAGACAGAAATGGTTGTAAGCGAGCGAATATCCAGTCGACAAACGTGCTTGAAAAGAGATGATCTAAAATCATCTTGTCTAGAAACGTTCACCTTCGTCTCTGTGCTTGCAACGTTTGACCAACGTAATATTCTGTCGTTTCCGAACAAATTTCATTTCTTGTTCATTTTCGTTTTTGACTAACCGCACGTGTTTAAAATGGTCGGTGAATGAAAAACCGCGGCGTCGGCCAGGCATTGTTTCGGGAAATGCGCGATACACTCCGGTAAGATAGAAACGAGCGAAAGTCATCGTTGCGCGACGAGCAACCGCGTTAAAGGGATCCCGCTTGATCGCGGAGGGAGGAAAATCGCGACTGCTTTCAGCGTTTCGTTGAAAATAAAAAGAATGGAAAAACATAATCTATGTTTTTCTTTCTGCTCTACCGATTTTCCACGATAAATATTTATCTCGTACGCGTGATACCGAAACGCTGTTCCTCTTCCGCTGAGTACACCTCGCATATTCACTCCAGGTTTCCACGTCGGAGAATCAAATTTTCAGATAGCCAGATTACTCAACCATTTCCGTTCTATAATAGCGAGGTTTTAGCGTTGAGTGCCGGGGCTCCTCTTGCAGCAAAGTGCAGTTTCGCGGTCAGACTATCTCCGGTTCCCAAAAATCACTCCCAGTCTTTTACCCACAGCCAAATTCTTTTCTACAAAGAATCATTCTTGTGATACTCGATAACATTGTCGATTATCGTTACGTGAAACCATTTCAACTTTGGTCGTTCAAAATTTTCGTCCACACGAATTTCCAGTTCATAAATCAGATTGTAAAACATTCTAAAAGCATCGATCAAAAAATAAAAATTTCTCATACTTAATATTGTAGTATTTCTTTTCTCCAGAATATCCTCCAAAACGAACAAACTATACTACTTGTTTGATATTTTCAGTGACTCTGCAATTGTCATTAGGCGTAAGTTTTATATCTACTTTCTTAATTCAGTGCACTGATACATTTTGTTCTTTTTTTTCTGTTAGTGTTTTTAATTGTGTTTTCCATCTCGTTTCCTCGTTTACTTTTCTTTATATGCAGCATATGACCATGTGTACTATGATTCATTGTATACTGCTCGTGCCTATTATTAACATTAGAAAGACTGAAACTTAGTTTATACCTATAT
>NW_017131497.1:100510-101565 GCF_001652005.2 Ceratina calcarata | reverse complement strand
GTTGGATCAGTTTCACTGTTACTAGCTGTACTATGATTGATTGTATACTGCTCATGCTTATTCTTAATATATAATGTAAAAGGGGTTCATGTAACCCGTGTGATAGATAAATAAATTTTCTGTAAACGATATTGCCAAAAAGTTTTCAGATCCCTGTTGAAGCAGTCGGTTCGAAGAGAAGCTGGGTTAATTGGATCGACTGAGAGTCTGCGTTTTAAGAAAGTGCGTGTTCAGCCTCTGGTTCGAGGCGTGCCACGGAAATTGAACGTTTCGCGGTGGAATTTCCCCTTCATCCTGCGGTCTGTTTACGCGCGAGGTTCACGCGTTATACGAGGGAACACGGCTTTCCTCAGGACGTTTACCGTCCGCTGAAAGTAATTTCTGTGGGGGGAGAACGGTGAATGGCATTACGAGTTAAGTATACCGTCAAGAATTTTCTACGTCGCGCCGGTTATACTGTAGCCGACGGTTACGAATACTTGTACGCGCTTTATAAAACGGCGAGCGACAGATTTAGCGCGCGCAATAAACATGCTTTTACGCGATTCCACGACGAGATCAACTCACCGCGAAACCACTGGAAATTACCATTCGGAACATGCTATTTCCTCGACCAACTTTCACCCAAACATGATTTATTAATAGACACAAGCTTTCGAATAAAACGTTTATGATGTCTGTTTGAAAAATTTCTTAGAGGTGAAATTTTATCGACTGGATACTGCAACGTCTTCAGGGTTTACAATTCGCCGAGTTCCGGCGAACGCACCGTCAATGTGTCAATTGTGATCAATTTTTTTTATAATTCAAATCAATTTTTTTTATAATTCAAATCAATTTTTTTTATAATTCAAATCAATTTTTTTTATAATTCAAATCAATTTTTTTTATAATTCAAATCAATTTTTTTTATAATTCAAATCAATTTTTTTTATAATTCAAATCAATTTTTTTTATAATTCAAATCAATTTTTTTTATAATTCAAATCAATTTTTTTTATAATTCAAATCAATTTTTTTTATAATTCAAATCAATTTTTTTTATAATTCAAATC
>NW_017131497.1:98873-99808 GCF_001652005.2 Ceratina calcarata | reverse complement strand
AAACTATAGGATTTAAATAATCCCACAAATGGTCACACCAGCCCTGAGAATTGAGCTTTATTTGGTAAATCTGTGGTTTTCGTTGTTCATTAAGATAGCCAGTTAACGCAGAGCAAGTCGACTCCTATCGCGGAGGAGCTCTCCGTACGATTCTCAGAGTTGGTATTGTGACCTTTCAGGGCACGAACGTAGCTGCACGACGAGGAAAAGAGTGGATGCGACGGCGTCTAGCGAGCCATTTGAACCTCGTATTCAGAGGTATCGTGCGAGCGGAAGAGTCACGGGGTCGGGAATTGTCGGCGTAGCTGACAATACCGTCTCAACGTCCATAATACGCGTGTTCTCTATCGGGAAGTCTGCTACAAGAGAGAGGAGGGCGTGTACACGTGGAATACCGGTTGCCCCGCTAATCGAGCTCTGTGTCTAAGGCTTACTGCTAATATTGATGTTCGAGATTAGCGGAACACCCCGGAATTTCGCTGACCCCATCCACCCGTATTCCGTTTCCTGTTAATCCTCAGTCCACCCGTTCGACTCGGTTTCAATTACTTTTACGCGAGATAACGTTCCCCGGTAACTACGAATTATATTATCAGATAATTGGAAAACTTTCCAAGAATGCGTTTCGATTATTCGAAAAGTCGGCGAACGTTCATCAATAGAATTACAGTTTTACTACCCGGATTGATTTCATGCATTCAATATCCAATGATTATAGTGTTATCAATTAGTATACCGATTTTAAACCTTTTAGTGCCGGGCGAAAAAGAGGTGTCTATGCGAAGGTAACCGGCCGAATTTCATGATTTTACTAGGGTTTGGAAAAAGGCTCATAAAAACCAAACGAAAAGCAATATTTACACATTTCCAAAAGTAGTGTATTAACCCTTTGACTACGGCAGACTTTGGCACGCACTGGCCGTACAGTACGGTAC
>NW_017131497.1:96021-97704 GCF_001652005.2 Ceratina calcarata | reverse complement strand
GATAAAAAGTATAACAATCACCTACGTGTAATGGTACACCACAAGTTTTGCAAATATATCGGGTTTCGCTCCGTTTTCCTTTCGAAGAATTTGCTCATCGTTGAAATTTTTTTTACAACTAAGAACGAAACTTAGCCGTTCTTATAGGCGAGACACAACTTGAGGTATGCAGACCAAATAATTACACTACAAGATTTCGCCGTGAAAACAATAAAGATGCGGAGAAAAGCTTATCACGAGTTTACTCGTGACCGGTCACCAACGCTTGGCCACGAAAACACGAGTTAACTTGTGACCGGTCAGCAATGTGTTAAGAAATAGAGAATAAAACAGTGACGCTAATTTTTCTATATTCACTGAAAATTACATAAATAACAAAAGTACAATGTGCGATATATCGGCTCTGGCACTTTTCGCCATTGCAGCAAGGACCGATATATCAGCTTCCGGCACTAAAAGGGTTAAATATTGCAATAATTATTATAGAAAATATTTGATAAATTTTATGAAAATGATTATAGCGAACGAAGCGAACGGGCCAACCAGATTGTATGATTTGCAATCGACCGGTGTTAGCGAAGTTCTTGCATTCGTAGAACTTTTTCATTTGAGTTACGGCTCGCTTGGGTTTCCGTTAGGAGAAAAAAGAAGACAATTCGGGATTAACTTCGGCCATTACGAATGGATAAGAAGCCATTTCAGCGTCGATCGAGCAAGCGTCGCGGGCCGAGTTCAGAAGGATTTTGCAAACGACCCCACTTTCCTGGCTAGTGGTCCGAGAAAGCAACCTAACATGGCTAGTTCAATTGCCGTCATAAAACGATACCCGTGCATAAATGCTCGCTCCTTCGACTGTTGGAAATTCCACAGGGAACGAGCGCGTCGTATCCAAATTATTAACACTCTAATTGAGAGATTCTGATGAATCGTCACGGTCATTTAATACAATAAAATATAAGACTGATCATCCATCGTCATTTGCAACTTTGTACGTTACAGCGAATACTGTAATTTCTCGCACGTTCTCCTTAACCCGGTTCCACAGGGACTACGCCGTAGGTTGGAATAGAAATTGTTTGTACCACAGTTGTTACCGCGCGTCGATGTTCGGTAAGAGAAACGAAGAGCGGGACAGGAACGGATAGAATCGACGTCGATTGTGTCAGAACTATGCTGCGTGGACGTTCGCGCAACGAGACCGCACGACGCGAATTCACTGCAGTTTCCGGTCCCGTGCGTTTAAATTTACAGAATTCCAAATACAAGCTTCAATTAAACAAACGTTCAGCTTTTATTCGCAAGTAAAATCATTCGAATTCTATTAAATATTTGAGATGCGAAATTAAATGTAGACTGCAATTTTTCCTAAATTATTAGACAATTCTATGTGCGTCATAATTCAATTGAATGAACAATCGCTGGTACAGCTAGTAACAACGAAATTGAGCCAGCTACGTGTTAGTTTCCCCTAGGGGGACAAAATTCGAAATGACTAATAAGTCCACGTCTTATTTTTTCGATGCTTGATCTGACATCGATACTGTTGAATTTTATTAGTCTCTGTACGTAATAAATAGTACGAGTCGATGATAATTCAGTCTCTGTACGTAATAAGTAGTACGAGTCGATGAGAGTGCAGCCTTGGCCAATTCGTTTATACAGCTAGTAACAACGAAATTGAGC
>NW_017131497.1:93250-94086 GCF_001652005.2 Ceratina calcarata | reverse complement strand
AATTCATATAAAATAATAGACATTCTCTATTTCTACTTATTCTAAATTATTTTTTAATATACATTTATTATTATATATTATTACTTAATAAATTATTCTTAATTAGTCGAGTTCTGTGAACGAACTGTTCCCCACAATCTATTATCAGGGTTTTCATCAATTTCGATTTGTAGGGAGAAAAAGCCAGCCGGCTAAGTATTATTTAGTGAGGGCGCGCTGGGTACGAAATCGAGTTTCATTAGGTAGTCGAAAAAGATAAAAAGCTTGGATTGCGAGCCGCAGCTGTGACCGAGTTCGATTTACAACCCGTTCGAGCCTCGGGAGACAAAAAGAAGAAACGGAAGGCAGCCGAAGGTACACAGGTCGGAAGAGGGAAGAAAAAAAAAAAAAAAGGGAGAAAGGTGATGCGCGTGTGCGTGCGACGCAAGTCGAAATCGATTAACGCGAAAGTAGGAGATGCGAGAGTCAACTGAAATGTCGCACCCTGGCCAGAGTATAAGAACGAACGTAAGAGTCAATTATTATTAGTACACTTTTTCACAGAGACAACCTATTGTTCTTTCTTATACTGTGCCCTGGCCTTCCGATACGATTCGAACGATCTTCGCGAGGCCTTCGCGAATCAGGTCACGTTGTTGCTCAAGTTCTCGCGAAACAACCTCCAGCGAACGAACGAGCCTCGAATTTCACCGCGCACGGTGCGAACAATGCTTCGTCGAGAGCGGAATTGCGAAAACGAGAGATTCATCGATTAATAAATAATAATAACCAATTTCTACTGGTTTTCAATTATTCCTCTCCCAAATTGCTTAAGGGGCCTTAGGGCAGTGTGCAGC
>NW_017131497.1:86693-91029 GCF_001652005.2 Ceratina calcarata | reverse complement strand
AAAAAATTTACTTCACTTGGGAAAAAAATAATTTATGCATTATTTGTACATTTGCCCAAAAGCAGTCAAAATGACTTTCTTGGGCAATCTAGTGTTAATTGACGTTCTCATCTGTTTAAAAAGATTCATTAAAAACGTAGAAAAGAAATTCTCACCGTTCTATTTACTTGGCGAGATAATTGGAAATTGTCTCATGTACTAATTTCGAGTGGTTCACCGTTACACGTGTTCCCTAACGCTATCTGTTTACTCGAAAGACGGAAAGGGGATGAGGTAGAAAGAGAGAAGGGTAAAATGCAAGCAAGGAGAGGGTTGGAAGTTTATGCACGGCCGAGTCAGGGCCTGGACAATGGCCTGGAATCCGCGATAAGGGTAGACAGGGTCCACAAAGCTGTTCTTCCTTCCCCTTTACCTCATCCTTTTCCTACCGAATTCAAGCGAGCATGAGCAGAGTCTAGTGTCGGAATGAATGTTTAAAGAATTATCCTCCTCGACTCTGAGTCTGACTCACACATACATCAATTCTTCTCCGATTATTTACGAGTTGATAAATGTGTCCAAAATTTCTATCTCTTATGTTTAATATTCTTGTACAAAAAAAAGTTTATAATTGACTGATTGTATTATTCAGAATCAATCGTATTAACGATAGTAAGTGGAATTTTTAGGAAGAACAGAATAACTGTTGGTAGAGATAAGTATCATCGATAGCAAATGGAACAAGAGTGAGTCGCAGACCGATACATCCACTCGAGCCAATATCGAGTCTCCCATCGATTCTCGAAGGCCTCCCGAAGTCATTCCGCAAGTTTCGACCCCCTCACCTACCACCCACCCCCGACAACACCCTTGTCGTGGCTCGACCGCGCCCCTTCATTTCCATTCCCACATGGAAACCCAGGAAAGATAGAACTCGGGGCGAACTAATTCCCGGCGTTCTACCGATGAGAAGCCAGTTAGCCTGCAGGTAGTGATACCCAGGACTCTATAGTTGGGAGTCTTTAACCTCCGGTTGAACATCCACCGATAGCTCGATGAATGACAGAGCAAAGCGAGAGATAGGACCGGTTCTACTGATTGCACACCTCCGCCCACGAGCCTCCGAACGCTTTCAGGTATTTATTAAAAGTCTGACAGACGTTTCGGATCGATAACGATTATATCTCGATCGAGATGGTATAATAAATCAGACAGTCGTTCATACTCGTGTAAATGTAAGAAAAAAATAACTGATTTTCTTCAAACGACAAGATAAACGTGCCGTTTGGCATAAAAGAAAAACCGCAGTTTAATGATACGTTCCAGAATATGTCGCGAGATTTATGAACGACGGGGGTGTACGTTTGGTCCTTTCATCCTGTCTCCAGCCTGCAGCAGGCCTTAAAAAGCAAGCAAGCTCGGCTCGCTCGCTGGGGCGGCGGAGACGCCCTCATCATCCTGGAAAATAATACAAGCTGGATGCTTCTTCTTCTTTTCCCATCGTTCCTTTGTCTCGCGCGTTCACGTCGTGTCGGAGTCTCCCTTCGCCCGTTCCCCCACTCCCGTCGTAGCAATTTCTCCCCTTTTTCCGGCTCACTCTTCGTCTTTCCCTTTATGTACTTTCTTTCTGCCACCGTAGACACGCGGTACAAAGACATCTCAGGATTTTAGATGCGTTCTCGTCGACGAGAATTCCCTCCCTCCCNGCATCGAAGAAATAAGATGTTGACTCATTACTCATTTTGAATTTTGTCCCCCTAAGGGAGACTAACACATGCACGTAGCTGGCTCAATTTCGTTGTTACTAGCTGTACACGTCAGAAGTCGATGAATCGCAAATTCAGAGAACAAATATTAATCAATCGTTCCAAATTACTTTCATTCACCATAAACAATTATAGTACTGCTGAACGCTTGCAAATTGTTTATAACAAAGTCGACGAAGAAAGAACGATATCGAATGCCGTTTGATATCGATCCCCGTGTATATCTCGCGATGAGTTTTCGCAGCGGCGCGCATACTCGTTACACGGCTGCGCGACGGTCGCGTTCCGATGCTCGACGGAAAAACAAATTTTTATAAATTCATACGCGCGTGATTGTTTTCTATTTTTTATGGCCGACGCTCGCCGACAATCGTTGGGTGATTAATGAGTTCAGTTATCGGGATTCAATCATGCAACGCAGCTTAATTAGTCACTGAAACAGTTATAAAAAAAAAAAAAAAAAAAAAAAAAAAAGTAATTCTGAAAGCGTTTTAACGTTCCGTAAATCGGAAATAACGTAACTATGATTTATTCTATTCGCGTTTAATTTCGTTCTAATTAAATACGCGGCGTTCTTTAATTAAACGTGAAAAATACGTGGACGATCAGAAACGCATTATTATATGACTCAAATGAACCTTTTCACGTTTTTAACGTTTCGGCTGACGGCGTACGGTTTGGGTTCGTTAAGCGTGCAAACAGAATACGAAGGAGTCGAAATTAGATACCTGCACAGAAGAGGAGAGGAGAAGAGAGGAGGGGGGGGGGTGGATAATTTCAGCGCGTCTTGAAGCATTGGAAAGATAAACAAAATCCCAAGTATATTTCCGCGACCGCAAAATGTTCCGCGGAAAGATTGCCAGTTACGCGTGACCAGCATCAAAGCGATGATTCGCGGCAGGGATTTGCCTCGGAACCGAACGAGCTAAGACTTCTGAACAAATTCCAAACGAATTCGAGAGCTACGGGAAATAGAAGATCATACGTGACGAATTTCAAACTCCGACTGTTGCCCATAAATCGTCTCGGTAATGAGCCGACGTCACTTCCGGCAGCTATAAATTTACCGGGTGCCGACGAAATGTACAACCCTTCCAGAGTTTACAACTCCACGGAATCAACCGTGTTTTATTTTCCCCTTCGCGAAGAGTGACGACGTCAGACTTTTACGAATTGTCAACAATTGCACAGAAATTACTTACTAGGAAACGTCTGATTCTCTTATCACACACAAGAATTATGGCAGTAATTAGGTTTGAAGTAGCGGCGTAATGAGACCGGCTGAATTTACTTTGTTCGAGTATTGCACGGTCGAAACACGGGAAAGAAAAACAGGGAAAGAGAGAGAGAGAGAGATGAGTGAATCGAGCGATTGAACATCCCCGCGAAACTGGTCGGTTCGATTCGTTTGTCGATTGGATTGGAAGTTTGTGAAAAGGAGGGAACCTTTTGTAAACCGTAGAATCTCGCGGAGAAACCTCGGAATTTGTCCCGGGATAAAAAGCTCGGCAGCAACGGGAACGACGCGAGTGGCCTCTGGCTCGGATCTACTGCGGAAACGTGTCAAGGGGGTTAAAGAGGAACACCGTTGCATCGAACAACTATGAGCCCGGGAAACTTGGGATCGCTGCTAAATTATGGACGCTCCCGATGGGCGCTGCCCTTCATGGGAATTCCTTCGTATGTAGGTCGCATCGTTGCTCTACGCCCAACTTCCAGCCGTCCCTTTACTACTTCTGTCTCGACGTACGCGCCAATTATTATTCACACCGTCTTGGATCTGTATCACTTTCACGACGACACGTGGACGACCTGTGTTATCTCAAACGACTTCACGGTTTACGTTTAAATTATGCTTTAAAACGAGACAATTTTCACCGGGCACTTAGCTTTGGTTAAATAAAAAATTAGGGATACATCGTCGTTGGAGGATAAAATATTTCTAACGAGAGGCAGCTGACCCATTAAGAGGTGATCTCGTAAGATGGATAATGAAGAATACAAAGACGATGTCTCATCGGTGTTCCATCGCTTATCTTCTATTTGCCGCTTGGTACCACGTCGAAAGAGGCCACATTAATTAACCGTGGGTACTCTGATCCTTTGGAATCACAAAAAAGGAAGGACCCGCCCTGCGCAAAGTTCGCGTGCCTTCGGTGCTACGTGCGTGGCTGTAAGTGTGAGCCGCGCTCGCGTGTGTATAGTTTAAAGCGCTTTTAGTTCACCTCAGCTGCTGGTGCCTCGGGTATTTTCCCTGGAAGCTCGTCATATTTCCACCCGCACGTTGGCATGTCCCCATCAACCACCCCTGGGCTATGCATAGTTTTACAAATATTCTACCCCTTGTCAGCGAGCCGTTAATATTCTCGAGAGTCGGGCCGAGTACGCTCGTGAATTAAAATCGTCCGAGACTGGCTTAAGTAAAAGTTCACGCGCCAACGATTATTAAGGATGTATTGGCTATACAGTCAATCCGAAAAGTTTATGTACCTTAGAAAACCGCATTTCCTATAATTAAAAAGAAATCAGACGTCGGAAGAACAATGCTAATAATAAATAGCTACGTGCTAAAAAGTATAGAAGGAAATATC
>NW_017131497.1:83091-85112 GCF_001652005.2 Ceratina calcarata | reverse complement strand
TTATTAGCAATGTTCTTTCAACGTTTGATTTCTTTTTAAAAAATGCGTTTCTAAAGTGCATAAACTTTTGGGATTGACTGTATAGCCAATACATCCTTAAGCAAAACGAATGAGACGAATCTAAATCAATTTCTTCGCATTCCAATTAATAATTCTATGAAATTTCTATGTTTTAATTTGCTTTTACATAATAATTTTCTATCAGACGTTTCAATGGAACGTCGGAAGTATAGCGGATAATATACAGCTGATAGGCAGAAAATGTTGGTAATTAATTAGCAACGGGACGGTGCATTGTTCCCGATCGCGTGGCCATGTTACGAGGGGGATGGAAATTTCGAAATTGGCTGCACTAATTTACCAAGTTGGTAGGTGAAATCGTGACGAAGAAACAGATGGGAGTTGTACCGTGAACCGGGGCAAGGAACGCGGTGACCGAAGTTCCCGAGGAAGCTCGCGTCACGATCCGAAGAATTTAATTAAAAGGCGGGGGAATGTGTTCGTTAAAAGTTGCTCGACGAATTCTTCGACGCGATTGACTCGCGCGCCCGTTTAACGCGTTCCGTACACGATGAAAAATTAGCAGGTCCGCAAGTTCGAAATGGAACGGAGTTAACCGGATTAAAGATCTCATCGTGTGATTAATTTTAGTCCATCGAAACTATTCGAATCATTCCTTACCAGCTCTTTCGTAACAATTACTATGCTAGTATAAATGCAAGTGTGAACGAAAAGCAATTAGGAGTATAAATTAATCGACGACCAATAAATAGATTAACCCTTTGTACTCGAGCGGCGCCGCTACGGCGCCCGGCACGAAAACTAATTGCAAACTGTAATATTTAACAGATTTTGTTGTATTCAATAAAAATGAAAAAATTGGTAAAATTTTATTATTTGTATACGTTCTTTTGGGTATAAAATGATTTGAAGTACCCCTAAAGTTCTCTCATATAGCCGAAATCGTCTCGAGTTGCTGGTTCGCCCGAGCGCAAAAGGCCTCGAGTGCAAACGGTTAATATTTTCTTGAACGATGATAAAAAAAAAAAGGTGGAGGACAGTGAAAAAGAGGGCACGCGTATTAAGCGAATCGCGTTAGTTTCGAAAGTTTGTTCAAACCGGACGTGAATTATGAACGGACCTACAGGGAGTTTCAGTCGAACGACGTCGGTATTACGGGAGTATATTTACGACGCCCCGATGGCGCGGTTTACTTTCATTGATAAATTTCCCAGCCTTTTTCCCGGCCCCGAATAAAAAAAAAAAAAAATCGTAATTCATTCTCGAAGAGCGAACTATGATTTCCCAAGGATGTCCGCTCTGTTCAACTTACATCACGGTAATTCGTGCGATTTTAACCATGTAATATCGGGTTCTCCGAGGAATGTCACGAATTTTCGTTCCGTTCGAGGAAATCTTATTACGCGTCTCAAGACTGGGTGTAGATTTGGCAATGCGTCCGCTTGGTTGGTCGAAGGAACTCGTATAATGCAAATGATTGGACGAATTGAAATGTCCAAACTAGTAGAGAAATATTTAATTAGATTAGAGCCGGGGCTTTCGCGTAACAAAGGGGAGTCGTCGTCGTCGTCGGCGGGGCGTCGCGACGCACGACGGTCGTCGCGGTCTGTCTGCGCGCGGCAACAGAAAAGTACTCGGAAGAAAACCACTTTTCTTTTATACGATACTCGCCTCGAAAGACTCCGGGCTTTCATCCAGTAGAGTGCATTGAAAACTGTACAGACGGAGACAACGGGAAGGGTTCGCGATTCCGATCCAGCAGGGCCTGCGCTCGCTCGTGAGACTCGATTTCACGAGGAATCAACCAATCACGTTCACCTACTTTCCCTCGCAAATCAACCTGCAGACCTAATTCCTGTACCGCGTGTTATGCAAACTGGTCTCGTTAACCAGTTAACTGTGTCGATCATTTTGCAAAGTGCGCCCCAGTGTGTGTCGCGATAATCAACCGATGACGGATATAGTCGTCAAACACAGAGTAAGTCGCGCTGTTAAAATAT
>NW_017131497.1:79997-82086 GCF_001652005.2 Ceratina calcarata | reverse complement strand
AGAATTTCTACTAAACGAATCATCAAAATTTTCTGATTTTTTTTTTAATACAATTGTAATAAGTTAATTTAGCATGTGTCAGTTTTTTGAAAATATCTATAGAACCGTTTTTCCTTAAATTACTGAAATCCATCATTTTACTGGCCTTTTCTCGTTTTCACATGGTAAAGTTGCGAATTCGATAATTTATTGCTACTCTCCCAATCATCAGATCTCTCTAAGATTTTACACATATATTTGTGATGATCTATTGAATACTCATGCAAAATTTCAAAACATTCTATAGAAAATGGATTTTGGGACTAACGTCCTTAACTGGTTAAAATCGAGATTTTTGTCAAAATTTTGGGACATCTGGTCCAAAATGTCCAACATTTCAACTGATAAATATAATTATAATTTTTAACACTGATTAAAATTGCCGTTATAAATTCCAGTCAAATTTTCGTATTCAACACAAGAATTCAAGATATAATAAATTTTGCAATAGACTTTTGTCATGTATCTTTTTTGTAACGCTTTTCAGCAAACACAGAATGAACAAAAAAAAAAAAAACAAAAAAAATCAGAACTGTAACCGGATGAAACGGCCTGAACGAAAGTAAAACTGAATAATGAAAAATATGTGTGGATCGAATAATCGGAAAACTTTATTGTTTCTATTTCCATTCCATCGCAGAAAGAGAAAAATCGTTGCATAGTATCTCAAAGTTTTATAAACAGAAAACTGTATGCGCCGTGGATAAAAAAAAAAAAAAACCGATAAAAATAGGAAGAACGGAGTGTAAAATAAATTGAAAAACAATTTATATAGAGATTCACGTGGCGTGTGCCAATTCCAGTTCGATTCCCCGGGCTAAGGTGATCACAGAAATTTGACCAAAGGCTTTCTTTCTATAAAATATGAATTTGTAACGATTCAGAGAATAGTAGAGGACGAACAAGGATCGAAACGAACCATTCACCAGCTCACGTTTTGTATAGTTCATTAGAAACCCTGTCACCTTCTTATCCTCTTGTACAGTCCCTCGATTCTATCTATCTCGGACCTTCGTTCAGGTGATTACCTTACCTTCGCCTAGGGAAGGCCGTTTCAGTGAACACTGCAAGTATTGAAGAAATCTGCCGACGTTTCTGCCGGTCGTATTCCGTGTAATCGCTTTACGCGAATCGTCTGTATTTAGAGAAACGGAGTTTGCGAATAACCACCAAGCGAAAGAAGTCTAAATGACTCTGCCGGCTGGAGCCGGTCTCGTCCGCGGGTATCTATCAAGGGAGTTCACCCAAACACAGTAATTCTCTGGGATAAAGCGTCGCGTCGGCGTCGTCGCGAGCAAATTCCTCCCCCGAATATAGATGACGGGCTTAAAACATCGACGACGATCTCCGTTGAGAGATACGTCGCTTAGGATCGATATCCAAGACGCCGGGCGATGGGGAAATTACAGGAATTTTCCTGTTCTGAATCCTGACGAATTTCATCCGGCCCGAGAACCATCAAACTCGATGTCAGATTAATTCGAGTTAATTAGTCCGGGCGCTCGTAACACAAAAAATGGAACAATTTTTTACAATCTGCCATTGATAGGGGAAATATTTACAGCCACAAGCTGTAGATAGATGTACTTAANCCATCGCTCAGTCAGTAGAAAGCTTCCTCTGAGCGTTCAGTGAACTCCCGCCGATTCCGGAGCGTCGAATAACAGACTAGACCCGTATAAAGTCTGGAATCGTTAAGCGATTCGTATCGCCATCGGCGGCCCGGCCAAATTATAAACGGACGTCGTCCAACGCCGTTAAACCCACGCGGCAACTGAATTCAACGACCGAAACTTTTCAGACGAGAGGATCGCCTCGCTGAATATGTAATTAAGCTACTGTCCCCGGGCTGCTACTCGGTACATACAACGTTGCGCACCTTAAATCATGTCCGCGACGATTATCTCTGTCCATGAAAAAATCCACCAAATTCATTTACTCCACGCTTAACCCTTTCGGTACGGGTGCCGAATATATCCGGCGTCCATCTGATGACCTGCGTGGGCGAGTGCCGAATATATTTAACACTAGATTGGCCAAGGAAGTAATT
>NW_017131497.1:72462-78951 GCF_001652005.2 Ceratina calcarata | reverse complement strand
CGTCAATACCTACAACTTCTGTATAAAAATTTTCCGCTATCATCAATAATTAATTACTAAATAAAAGCCATTTCCTCGTCTCAACGAAAAATGTTTGAAACAAAAATTGTAGCCCGACATATAAGAAAGATCCTATGCAATTTCCTTCTAACTTCCTTCCTTGCGTTAAATTAAATGATCTGTGCGACACGCGACGATATTACGCAACGGTGACACAAGTGTGCACGCAGCCTCCTGATACACGGTTCGTTATCTACGGGAGCCAGTGAACGAAGCTAACTTTTATTATTAAATACAGCATGCAGGCTCTTTTTATAGCGCTGTCAATATTTGCGCGTTAATACTCTGGCGAATGCAGCCGCGACGGCGGCGGCGGCGGTGGCCCATTTTAATAAAGCAACAACTTTTACGCGCGCAACACCCAATAATATTGGCTGTATCCCCTCTATACGTTTTATTGGAGCGCGATCGCTCGATAGTAAACAATAATCGGGAATTTCTCGTTTTTCCCCGTTCATCGATCTATCCACGGTGTCCTGTAACAGGTGGCAGTCACGATCACTTCTCAGTAAAATATCCAATGGAAATTTTACCATTCAACAGCTTTTCAAAAAACAGATGTTTTTCGCGTTCCATCGAAATAAAAAAGCGAATCGATAAAAACTGATAGTTGAAAAAATTTTCTAAACGAAATCTGAGAGGAGTCAATAAAATCATCGAAGAGATTAATAATAGGATTATTCTGTCACTGTTATTACAACCGAATTATCTCTACGAGCCAGCGTTGTATCGGAAATTCTAGAGAACGAATCGTTCACAAGCACATCGTTCAAATATAAATTCACTCGCGGCGAAAAGTTAACACAGTGATACCGAGAAAAAGCCCAGAGGTAACCTAACGACCATGTAAAATATTACAGCGGCGTTCCTATTTAAATAACAAATAGTTTGGCCGGGTAACGTTATTTGCGCCAGAGATTCCTACCTCGGGTTACAAACTATAACACTTGTTCGCAGTGTTCCACTGATTAATGCCTGGACGATTCTTATCCCGGCCGAGAATCATTTACGGGAAGTCGGGTTGGTTTCTGAACGTGAAATAGTACGGCGACTTATTAAAAATGTTGAGTAAGAATACGAAAAAAGGGAATAACAATCGCAAGATTTCTGTACACTACGTTTTAGTAACGCGCCTCTCGTGCATCATTCACGATTATGCGCCAGTCAGCAGCGTGACTGAGTGGTTCTAGAGAGAGAGAGAGAGAGAGAGAGAGAGAGGGAGAGGGACTCGCCCACAGGCTGTTCTGAAATTCTTATTTTCTCATTTCCCTGCTTTTCCCGGGACTCGGTCAACACGGTGAACGGTGGCTCGTTTTATTTTCGGTGCCTCTGACACGAACACACATGCGGGGGACACATTTAATACTCCTCTCGGCGTTCCGCGCCGAGGGATGAAATTATTATTGCGAAACATTTGCATTACAAAATGGTCGATGCGCGTGGCCGGTGGCGGCGCCGGGGCTAGGAAAAATGGAGCAGCCGCGGATACGACCAGTCGGTTCTCTTGGCCTCGGAGTGCAACACTGCCACTTCATACCGAGGGGCCAACTCGGTCGCTTTAACCTGCATTCGCGACTGCGCCCGGCAATAGCCTCGAAATGAAAAATGCAGTCTGTGCATACGACCCGAGCCTCGTCGGGATGAAAATCAACGTCCCCGATACGCCGCGATCAACCCGCGTCTTTGTACGTTCTTTGATACCTCCTCGTCTACCCGTCGATATCTCCATCACGAACTTTCTTTGAGAGGAGTCAATAAAATCATCGAAGAGATTAATAATAGGATTATTCTGTCACTGTTATTACAACCGAATTATCTCTACGAGCCAGCGTTGTATCGGAAATTCTAGAGAACGAATCGTTCACAAGCACATCGTTCAAATATAAATTCACTCGCGGCGAAAAGTTAACACAGTGATACCGAGAAAAAGCCCAGAGGTAACCTAACGACCATGTAAAATATTACAGCGGCGTTCCTATTTAAATAACAAATAGTTTGGCCGGGTAACGTTATTTGCGCCAGAGATTCCTACCTCGGGTTACAAACTATAACACTTGTTCGCAGTGTTCCACTGATTAATGCCTGGACGATTCTTATCCCGGCCGAGAATCATTTACGGGAAGTCGGGTTGGTTTCTGAACGTGAAATAGTACGGCGACTTATTAAAAATGTTGAGTAAGAATACGAAAAAAGGGAATAACAATCGCAAGATTTCTGTACACTACGTTTTAGTAACGCGCCTCTCGTGCATCATTCACGATTATGCGCCAGTCAGCAGCGTGACTGAGTGGTTCTAGAGAGAGAGAGAGAGAGAGAGAGAGAGAGGGAGAGGGACTCGCCCACAGGCTGTTCTGAAATTCTTATTTTCTCATTTCCCTGCTTTTCCCGGGACTCGGTCAACACGGTGAACGGTGGCTCGTTTTATTTTCGGTGCCTCTGACACGAACACACATGCGGGGGACACATTTAATACTCCTCTCGGCGTTCCGCGCCGAGGGATGAAATTATTATTGCGAAACATTTGCATTACAAAATGGTCGATGCGCGTGGCCGGTGGCGGCGCCGGGGCTAGGAAAAATGGAGCAGCCGCGGATACGACCAGTCGGTTCTCTTGGCCTCGGAGTGCAACACTGCCACTTCATACCGAGGGGCCAACTCGGTCGCTTTAACCTGCATTCGCGACTGCGCCCGGCAATAGCCTCGAAATGAAAAATGCAGTCTGTGCATACGACCCGAGCCTCGTCGGGATGAAAATCAACGTCCCCGATACGCCGCGATCAACCCGCGTCTTTGTACGTTCTTTGATACCTCCTCGTCTACCCGTCGATATCTCCATCACGAACTTTCTCTACCGGACGTCGGAGATCAACTGCTCGTCAGAGTGAACTCCATCGTCGCCACGTGCACAAAGTGCATTCGTAAGAATCGAGGAAAATGGGGAAAACATACGCGACATAAACGACAACGGCTATTCGTCAACAACGTTTCCTTACTGGCAACCCTTACATTACAGTGGAAATCTTTTCTTTCTTTTTCCTGGACTTCAAAATTCGCAGCAATAATTAACCCATTCGCTGCCAAGGACGAGTATACTCGTCTTTGGCAGGGTGTCATGCATTGCCAGGACGAGTATACTCGTCCTGCTTTAAATATATTATAACATGCAGGCTTTTGAATTAGCAAATTTTCCCCCTTCCCATTGCCAACGACGAGTATACTCGTCTTTGGCAGGGTGTCACGCATTGCCAGGACGAGTATACTCGTCCTGCTTTAAATATATTATAACATGCAGGCTTTTGAATTAGCAAATTTTCCCCCTTCCCATTGCCAACGACGAGTATACTCGTCTTTGGCAGGGTGTCACGCATTGCCAGGACGAGTATACTCGTCCTGCTTTAAATATATTATAACATGCAGGCTTTTGAATTAGCAAATTTTCCCCCTTCCCATTGCCAACGACGAGTATACTCGTCTTTGGCAGGGTGTCACGCATTGCCAGGACGAGTATACTCGTCCTGCTTTAAATATATTATAACATGCAGGCTTTTGAATTAGCAAATTTTCCCCCTTCCCATTGCCAACGACGAGTATACTCGTCTTTGGCAGGGTGTCACGCATTGCCAGGACGAGTATACTCGTCCTGCTTTAAATATATTATAACATGCAGGCTTTTGAATTAGCAAATTTTCCCCCTTCCCATTGCCAACGACGAGTATACTCGTCTTTGGCAGGGTGTCACGCATTGCCAGGACGAGTATACTCGTCCTGCTTTAAATATATTATAACATGCAGGCTTTTGAATTAGCAAATTTTCCCCCTTCCCATTGCCAACGACGAGTATACTCGTCTTTGGCAGGGTGTCACGCATTGCCAGGACGAGTATACTCGTCCTGCTTTAAATATATTATAACATGCAGGCTTTTGAATTAGCAAATTTTCCCCCTTCCCATTGCCAACGACGAGTATACTCGTCTTTGGCAGGGTGTCACGCATTGCCAGGACGAGTATACTCGTCCTGCTTTAAATATATTATAACATGCAGGCTTTTGAATTAGCAAATTTTCCCCCTTCCCATTGCCAACGACGAGTATACTCGTCTTTGGCAGGGTGTCACGCATTGCCAGGACGAGTATACTCGTCCTGCTTTAAATATATTATAACATGCAGGCTTTTGAATTAGCAAATTTTCCCCCTTCCCATTGCCAACGACGAGTATACTCGTCTTTGGCAGGGTGTCACGCATTGCCAGGACGAGTATACTCGTCCTGCTTTAAATATATTATAACATGCAGGCTTTTGAATTAGCAAATTTTCCCCCTTCCCATTGCCAACGACGAGTATACTCGTCTTTGGCAGGGTGTCACGCATTGCCAGGACGAGTATACTCGTCCTGCTTTAAATATATTATAACATGCAGGCTTTTGAATTAGCAAATTTTCCCCCTTCCCATTGCCAACGACGAGTATACTCGTCTTTGGCAGGGTGTCACGCATTGCCAGGACGAGTATACTCGTCCTGCTTTAAATATATTATAACATGCAGGCTTTTGAATTAGCAAATTTTCCCCCTTCCCATTGCCAACGACGAGTATACTCGTCTTTGGCAGGGTGTCACGCATTGCCAGGACGAGTATACTCGTCCTGTTTTAAATATATTATAACATGCAGGCTTTTGAATTAGCAAATTTTCCCCCTTCCCATTGCCAACGACGAGTATACTCGTCTTTGGCAGGGTGTCACGCATTGCCAGGACGAGTATACTCGTCCTGCTTTAAATATATTATAACATGCAGGCTTTTGAATTAGCAAATTTTCCCCCTTCCCATTGCCAACGACGAGTATACTCGTCTTTGGCAGGGTGTCACGCATTGCCAGGACGAGTATACTCGTCCTGATGAGTGAATCCAGTTGTGTGTTAGTGCGTTCCAAAGTGGAGGTAAAAAATGAGAAAATTCGATACATTATTCAGTACCACTACAACCAAGGGGAAAAAGCGATGCAGGCGGCCAAAAAATTTGTGCTGTTTATGAACCCAATACAGTATCGAATGCAATAGCAAAGCGGTGGTTCCAACGTTTCCGTTCTGGTAATATGGACGTCGAAGATGAGACACGCTCTGGTAGGCCAATCGTCGAAAACGTTGATAAAATCATGGAAATCGTCGAGTCAGACCGGCATGCGAGCACTTATTTTATTGCCCAGGAACTGAAGATTAGCCAGAAAACCGTTTGGAACCATTTGCATAAGGCTGGTCTCAAGAAGTCAATTTCATCGTCGAAATAAAGACAAAAAAGGCTCAGAACTTTTTACTTCACCTAATATTTGATTAACAACCATTTAACCAAATTATTTTATCCCGTTTTTGCGGGAAATCTCGACAGATCGTTGTAAGGGATAACAATTTGTTGTAGGACAAGTTAACGCGATAGAAAATGCTTAATACGTGGAGTCTCGGCGCGAGGCAAACGGGAATTTGAATACACGCGCTCGGATATCAGCTCGAGTGCATCGCTCGAGAGGCGATCGATGAAAGAAGGCAAGGAAACGAAGCGCTATGTACACACACTCGACTCGTTAAACAAGCAATTTGATGATTTCGCGGCGTAGCTCCAAGTGCTCGCGATTTCTCTCGTGTTTTCGCCACTCTTTTCTCTCTCTCTCTCTCTCTCTGTCTTTCTCTCCCTCTGTCTCACGGTGGAACGCTTTCGCGAGCGGATTCTTGATTAACGAAACGATGAATCGACCGAAAACGTTCCACGCTCGGCCTGACTTCACGCAAGCGTGAAAGTCTCGATAATTTTATTGAAAAAACTGCATTATTGAGAGCGATCGATCGTTAAATAATTTGTATAAAAATATTCTGACGAACCCGGTCTCGTTTGGAAATTGACAAGGGGGACTCGAGTCGAAAATCGCAGGGGAAACGTAGTTTTGTCAATATTTGCAACCGCCCGTTCACGTTTGAAACGGCGCTGATTTTGATCAGGCGATCGTGTTAAACCAAACGCCAACTCGATACACGCAGGAAACATCAAATGTTTCGCCGCGGCGCCGGTGCGCTGCATTATTGAAAGCTGGTAATTTCGAAACAATGCCAGTAGGTGTGGAAATTAAAGGGTACTGTTTGCGTTCGACTAACCGTGCCCACCGCTCCATTTCCTCGCGTGAAATCAAACACGCTTCTAACGAAAGAACAAGAACCCTGCATAATTTATCTACAACTCAAACTTAGACACTACCGTTTTTATGGGTTTATGGCAAAATCCAGTAGGTGTTCAAAGTTGCCTAAATCAAACGTGGAGAACGTGCGGCTTCCTTCTACGGTTTCAAATTTTATTTATGAAAGCAAGAAACAAATGCAAATACTACCGTAAATTTTCCATCAGATTTTAAAATTATTTTCCGTATTATTGCTATGTTAGTTATTTAC
>NW_017131497.1:69013-71031 GCF_001652005.2 Ceratina calcarata | reverse complement strand
CCACCTCTGGCCTAACCGTTGGCAGCAAAATCCTTAGCATGATTCTTACTAAACATTAATAAACATAATTTTTTAATTTCTCCCTAATTTTGATTAAGATAAATTTGATAAGTTTGATTTCGCACAAAGCTCTGCAATACCAAAATAATGCAGATTTATTTTCATAATTAAACTTGACTTGTATTTAATCTGCTTATTAGATTAAATATTCTAATTCATTAATACTAGTAATAAATCGACGATGAGGAATGAAATGAGGGACGAGTGCCTGTAGGAAATTTCGTGATTAGAATTGCATTCGAGGATCGCAGTCTATCACTCAATTACGTTCGAGTAAGAAAATGGAACAGTGCGGTGGGCGCGGTTCACTTGGTTACGTGGTGTAACACCGCCACTTCACAGTGACCGACCAACTCGGTCGCTTTAACCTGTATCCCTACTCTCGGAAGTTAAAAAAAAGAAGTGAAAAAGAGAGAGACGTAGAGAGAGGGATGAAGAGCGGTATAAAAGTACACGTAGACTATTAATTATTGACAAGTTCCTAGCTTTTCGTCATTAAGTCGCAGATTTTACAGCGCCGGATCGTATCAGATTCATCGATCGCATTATTACAACGTGCCTGTAAATAACACAGTCCAACTAAAAATTTTTCCAGTTTCTGCAATATTCACTACGTGATTCTCATAAGATTTTATATAGAAATCTAAAACTATTTTATATAGAATTATATTTTATATAGAAATCTATAACGTGATTAGGACCTTATTTCTCATGCTTCCTGAAATATGTGAAAATAATTCTTTTATTCAGGAAAAATTTGATACCAGAGTAATTCAGTATTAGTACTGAATTAATAATAGTAAGTAACAGTAATAGTACTGAAAGTAATTCAGTATTAGTACTGAATTAGTCTGGTATCAAATTTTTGCTGAATAAAAAAATTATTTTCACATATCTCAGGAAGTATGAGAAATAAGGCCCTAATCACTTTATAGATTTCTATATAAAATATAATTCTATATAAAATAGTTTTAGATTTCTATATAAAATCATATGAGAATCACGTAGTGAATATTGCAGAAACTGGAAAAGTACTAATACTGAATTACTCTGGTATCAAATTTTTGCTGAATAAAAGATTCAGGAAAGAAAGAAAGATAAAAGAAGAAATTCAGTATTAGTACTGAATTATACTCTGGTCCACTTGTAATAAACAAACATGTGATACCTAATTTTCCTAGGAATCAGACATTTTTAGAAAAACCGATGCATGACAGAGCAATCCTAATTCGTTTTCAACATAATTAACTCATCTATACTCGTATATAACGCATGTTGGACGGTGTAACTTTTCGTATGAAAATTGACGATAATACGCATTAGGCGCGCGGACTATGAAAAGGGCCGAAGGGAAAAGCGAATCGTTTTCGAATGAAATAGAACCGTATAATTTAGCGCGATCGAGATATGGCACCCATTCATTTGAATCGAGCGTTAGATTCGCGTTCATTCGTGGCTTTGTACAATCGGATACCAGTTTCTAATTTTGCGTGTGTACGATTTCAATATTATAGCCTATTATTACGTGCAACGTAATGCGCAAAATTCCGATTCAACCGATCGACCATAGTGCCGTGCAAATACATGTTACCAAGCGGAGTATGCAGATTACAGTTCGTAACAGAATAAGTCAATAAGCATTATATCCGGGATAACATATATTGCTTAATTCGTGAAAACGTGTTCAATTTTCGACGAATCAAGATATATTTTTTAACCCTTTGCACTCGAGGCCTTTTGCGCTCGGGCGAACCAGCAACTCGAGACGATTTCTGCTATATTAGAGAAGAACTTTATGGGTACTTCAAATCATTTTATACCTAAAAGAAAAAATTTTTTATCGACTCGAATACAATCAAAGGATCGCGCGAGAGTCTTCAAGTCTTTATCATATCAATTCTCTTTTCGATTCGAACAATATGAAATTTTAGTACGTGTCGCCAAGTCTGTTTTCACAT
>NW_017131497.1:63240-66873 GCF_001652005.2 Ceratina calcarata | reverse complement strand
AAAGAGGAGAAAGGAGGTAGGAGGGGAGGGCCGTGGCCGTGCCGGATTATACGATAATGCGCGCGCTAATCTACTGAAACAGAAAATCGAATCGAGTAAGCTATAAAAGACAGCGTTACGAGGTGGACGTTTTCGAAAACGCACGACGACGCTAAGAACTAAACCTATTAGTATTTTCCAGCTCGATAAACACGTCCCATTGTCCGGTGATCTAAAGCCACCCTGGAAAAGTTCGTATCTGTGTACGATCGATTTATTTATAGGAGAGCGTGGGGCAAGCGTTATCTGAATTTACATACGTCTTCATAATTAACATTGCCATGAGGAAAGTTTTACAAATTATCACGGCGGGATTCACGATTCAGATAATGTCACCTGTGTCAAAGGAAGAAAGTTCGCGCGAAGAACACGTGGAGAACTTGACAACCGAGAATCGGAACGCATGAGAGAACTGCGAGGCGCCGCGACGGCGGCGGCGGCGACGACGCTGCGCTGGGTAGACGTTAATGCGAATGTAAATTTCATCCCTGTACAGAACCGTGACGGAAGGATCATAAATTTGAATAATATCGATATATCCGGACCGCTAAATCACGTTCGCGTCAAGCCTAGGCGAGACGATTGACTAACGATGACATCTCGCCCCTAATAGCCTCTCTTCCGCCCCCTCGGAGATCGTCGTAAAAACGAATTTCTCGATCGCGACCATTTTTCATAATCGAATTTGACGCCCTTCAGGTTTCGTGCGTTAAGAACGAATTAGGTGTTCGCGGAAATTGCGTCGAGTGTCGAATATTGGATCGGTGCAAAGATTTTTGATTTAGGGGAAGTTTTCGATCGATGATTTTGGAAAACCGAGTTTCATCTTAGGGTTTGTAAACTGTAAAGTCCAATTATTAGGTTGGCCACTAAATGATTGCGGATTTTAAGTATGAAGTCTATCAACAAAATCGGCAATCATTTAGTTGCCAACCTAATAAGAACTCTTATAACGAACGTCAGAGTCACACTTTCATCCCCGAAACTCTGAAGATGTACTCCCGTGATTTACAGAAATTTATTTCCATTCGGATCCGAAATGCAACAGCGGTAAAAAAATGATTTGTTTGATTGAAAATCAGTACCGTCCATCTGGACGATCTTCCAATCTTTACCAAAAGCCTGTGTTCAATTTATCATGATTTGCTTGTAAAAAGAATGATAGGAACGGCTGTATAAAAATATGTACAATGTGAATGTCAACGTGAATGAAATAATGTCTTATTTGAAGACAGTGAGGAATTTTTCTACAACAGGAATATACCGTAATAAATGTACACTTCCTGTGGAAGATGTACGGTGACACCGGGCTTCCGAAAAACCGATATTTCATCGCGAAATTGAATCGTAACGTGTTAGGATAGAGTGTTTTAATCAAGGATTCGGGCCGATAAAATGACATCGATTCGGGGGGTCGCTCCCGGAAGCGGCACCACGTCAGCAGGTTTTGACCATTTCGGCGCTGGCATTTCCATAGAGGCGACCGAGTTCGTCGCGCCGGAAATGTCAGCCCTCGATGCGGAAGCGACGCGGTGACGAAACTCGGCCTTCCAAAATCACCGATCGCAAACCTCCCCTAAGCCAGAAACCGAGAATTCCAAAAACGAGATCCTTTCGACGTATCATAGGAAACGTTCGTTCTAAGAATTCTTATAGCATAATAATTGGATTTTATAATTTCCAAACCCTAAGATGAAACTCGGCTTTTCCAAAATCATCGATCAAAAACTTCCCCTAAGCCAGAAACTGAGAATTCCCAAACCGAGATCCTTTCGACGTATCGTAGGAAACTTTCATTATAAGAGTTCTTATTGGGTTGGCAACTAAATGATTGCGGATTTTATTGATAGTCTTCTTACTTAAAATTCGCAATCATTTAGTTATCAACCTAATAATTGGACTTTACAGTTTCCAAACCCTAAGAAAAAACTCGGTTTTCGAAAATCATTGATCAAAAACTTCCCCTAAATCAGAAACTGAGAATTCCCAAACCGAGATCCTTTCGACGTATCGTAGGAAACTTTCATTATAAGAGTTCTTATTAGGTTGGCAACTAAATGATTGCGGATTTTATTGATAGTCTTCTTACTTAAAATTCGCAATCATTTAGTTATCAACCTAATAATTGGATTTTACAGTTTCCAAACCCTAAGAAAAAACTCGGTTTTCGAAAATCATTGATCAAAAACTTCCCCTAAATCAGAAACTGAGAATTCCCAAACCGAGATCCTTTCGACGTATCGTAGGAAACTTTCATTATAAGAGTTCTTATTGGGTTGGCAACTAAATGATTGCGGATTTTATTGATAGTCTTCTTACTTAAAATTCGCAATCATTTAGTTATCAACCTAATAATTGGATTTTACAGTTTCCAAACCCTAAGAAAAAACTCGGTTTTCGAAAATCATTGATCAAAAACTTCCCCTAAATCAGAAACTGAGAATTCCCAAACCGAGATCCTTTCGACGTATCGTAGGAAACTTTCATTATAAGAGTTCTTATTGGGTTGGCAACTAAATGATTGCGGATTTTATTGATAGTCTTCTTACTTAAAATTCGCAATCATTTAGTTATCAACCTAATAATTGGACTTTACAGTTTCCAAACCCTAAGAAAAAACTCGGTTTTCGAAAATCATTGATCAAAAACTTCCCCTAAATCAGAAACTGAGAATTCCCAAACCGAGATCCTTTCGACGTATCGTAGGAAACTTTCATTATAAGAGTTCTTATTAGGTTGGCAACTAAATGATTGCGGATTTTATTGATAGTCTTCTTACTTAAAATTCGCAATCATTTAGTTATCAACCTAATAATTGGATTTTACAGTTTCGAAACCCTAAGAAAAAACTCGGTTTTCGAAAATCATTGATCAAAAACTTCCCCTAAATCAGAAACCGAGAATTCCCAAAACGAGATCCTTTCGACGTATCATAGGAAACGTTCGTTATAAGAGTTCTTATTAGGTTGGCAACTAAATGATTGCGGATTTTGTTGATAGTCTTCTTACTTAAAATTCGCAATCATTTAGTTGCCAATCTAATAATTGGACTTTACAGTTTCCAAACCCTACGAAAAAACTCGGTTTTCCAAAATCATCGATTAAAAACTTCCCCTAAATGAGAAACCGAGAATTTCAACGCATCGAAGGGTACATTTATTATAGAATATTAATTGGACTTCCTGTGACGTAATTCGACCGATATTAAGGCCTCAAAACGAGAAACGTTGTTATAAACGATTAATAAACGCAGGCAGCACTATTATTTCGGATCGTAACTGCGAATATTATCTTACGATGAATGAGAAGTTAAACCGTGCGCAAGTTTTCGAGGATTAATTTAACAATTGTCATGAACGACAGACAATGGTTTACGCCATGGATAGGACGTCAATGACAACAGCGATGAAAAAACACCGTTCCGCGGATTCCGTGTCAATTCACGTCACGCGGACGTGCCACAAATATTGTCAGCGAATGCAAATTTTGCACAGTTCCTACAATTGTTCTAGGCGAATTACGATTAAAATGTAAACGGGGAAAAAATATATACAAATGTTACGACAAATAAGAACCGTCGTGTGGAATAAACAG